>NW_011889091.1:836169-849715 GCF_000151845.1 Pteropus vampyrus | reverse complement strand
ACACAAGAAGTTGAAAAGTTAAATGAAGCTTTTGACATTTTACTAGCTTTTTTCATCTTAGCTTGTGTTTTAATTGTTTTTTTGATCTACAAAGTTATTCAGTTTAAACAAAAACGAAAGGCACCAGAAAACTCAGGGGAAAATAGACTTGAATACTACAGCTTTTATCAGTCGGCAGGGTATAATGTAACTGCCTCGATTTGTAACACCCGCTCAAATTCTCTTGAAAGCCCTGGTCTGGAGCAGATTCGACTTCATAAACAAATTGTTCCTGAAAGTGAGGCACAGGTCATTCTTTTTGAACATTCTGCTTTATAATTCAACTAAATAGTGGCTATAAGAAAACTTCAGCGCCATGGACATGAATAAAACTGAAGCCTCCTTATAGAATTATAAACTTTATTTGGAAATATAATGAATTCTATGAGCTTAGCATTAATAAATAATGTTTTAATAACTTGTGAATACTGTATTTATTCATCAAATGTTTTTTGATAGGCATTGTATTATATAATAATAATAGGTAATATTTCTGTGTACTGAGCACTGCTAAATACTTCATATATCGTATTTAATCTTTAAACAGCCTCATAAGATAGTAATCTACATTTTACAGGTAAGGAAGCCTAGGCAGTGTGAGTTTGAGAAACTCCCAAATTTTCACAGCTTGTGACACTTTTTGGGTCTGACTCCAGAGTCCACGCTTTTAATTTCATGTTATACTGCCTACGTGCTATGGTTGTAATTGTGAACAACTATAATGAATAGACACAGTTCCTGTTCTCAGTAGAGCTTGAAATCTAGAAGAGGGAACAAAGTTGCTATACAGGATGGTAAGTACTTGGAGTGCTAACATGTGGAGTTAAGAGGTAGCTTTATGAGAGAAGCAGCATTGATACTGGACCACGAAGGATAAGTAGGAGTTAGCTCAGTGAGGACAGCTGTGTAAGAGATGGATGTAAAATCATATCAGAGGAGTTGAAAAAAGAGAAAGAATACTGTTTTTCAGGCACTAAAATTCTGTACGACTGAAGCTGTGAGCAGTGGTGTGAGATTTGCTGCTAGAGAAATATTGGATCATGAAGGATGTTGTAATTTTATATTTTTCTCTAGGGCAGCAGGGAGCCATGGAAGGAATTTAAGCAATAGAATGACATATCAAAAGTGGATTCTTTCTGGAAGGAGCAGTAAGACTAGAGGCAGGATTAATTGAGTAGGAATGTGAATCACTAATCCAGGGGAGAAGGGCTGGGAGGCCTGGGCCAGGATAGTGGCAGAGAGGTTGGATGGATTCTAGTGCTACTTTGGAAGTAAGCTGAACTCCCTTGGTGGTTGCCTGAGGGGTGCCAGGTGAAGGAGAAATCAGAGATGTTAGGTTTTGGACTGAGCAAAGGAAGCAAGAGTAGGGATATGAGTGTGGTGTGAGCAAAACAATTCAATTTTAGATACATTGAATTTGAGGTTCACATTGGATCTCCAAGTGGAAATATTAGCAAGCAGAAGATAAGAAGAGAGATCTATCTGGTAAAGGTCAATAATTTTAACCTTTCATCTGTCTAGTACACCAGAAGTATATGATACACTCTTAACAGTAACAGTAACCATTTGGCCGTGATTCTGGGAGACAGGTACATGAGGAAGAATAAGCTGGAAGAGCCCCTCAGGAGATGTTAGTAGCCCTGATTGAGGATATTTAGTATAGATCAGTGATCATTGAAATCATTAAGGTGATGTAATATTTTTCTTTATTAGCATAAATTTGCACTTGTGTAGCATTCTCCAGAATGTTACAGGTATAGTAAATGCCCATACTTGATCTGTTAGTAGTGACCTGAATCAAAAATATGTACTAAAAATTTCCTCTTGAGCACTATGTATTTCCTGTTTTTGCTATCCATCTTCATCCTCCAAATTTTTATTTTTTATTACTAAAGTTACTACTGTCCATATGAAATTAGCCTGAAACAATCTGGGACTGTTTAAACCAAGTGATAATTATTGAGTTTGTACTTTGAAACTGAGATAATTATAAGAAGGTGCTATGTTATCCATTATACCTTAACATAGTACCTCTCAAACTCAGAATTACCAGGAAGCCTGCTGCCCCACTCCTCCCAGAGTTCTTGATTCAGTAGGTCTGGAATGGGGCCTGTGAGTTTGCATTTTACAAGTTTGCTGATGCTGCTGGTGTGGGAACCATGCTTTGAGAACCACTGCCACAGATCTTTGAGAGAAAAAAAGAGCCGAGGAGCGGTTTTGATGTATATTAGAAATTGCAGAGAAATTAAAGCTGCAACCGTCCTCTTCTCCAAGAGTTTTTAATGTTTTGCTTCTCCCTTAAAGCTTTTTCCTAGATTGTAATTTTAGATGAAAACATGAATATATTTTAAATCTGTTTCTTACGTAGATTGTTTCATCATGGAAGAGTGTGTGGTGTTTATTTCACCTTGAAAAATCTACATGAAGTTTTTTGGTCAGCCTGACTACATTATACTTCTGGAGCTGTAACAAAATAGTCAAATGTCTATTAAATTAGTTTAATCACACACATTTAAAAAATGTAAAATATTGCTTTAGAAAGATTTTTTTTTTTTGCTTATTTCATGATACAATTTTATTCAAATTCTTCGTATAAATATTTGATAACAATGTCTATATCATTAGCAAAGTCCCCTTTTGATTCTGTTAACACTGTTGTCTGGAGCACGTTATTTTCATTTTGGTCTGAGTTGGGTGACATACAATACTTCCTTAGGAGTTTAACTCCAAGTCACAAGAACCTTTTCATATGACTTTAATAATAGCACAGTTGGCTTTTTAAAATTTGTCCTGCAGGTATATATTCATGATTGCCTTGTAATTATTTATTGCATAGCTTTATTTTCAACAATATCAAACATATGCAATGATGAGGTCATACCTCCCATAATTACTAAATCTCTAGTAAATTCTTTTATGTTTCTTTTCACAAAACAAGAACCAGTCTGTTTAGTGACTTCTGTAAGTATCCAAAACAGGCATTGATTGGTGTTTTTTGAGCTGAATGTCTTTTCCGAACAGTGGCAGTCATTGATCATCTCTTCTTTTTTATGGAACCTTGGTATGTCTTCATTGGGCAGTGTTTTTTAAACCACAGTCTTTTTCTTGAAAGTCACATAAGATGTCAGTGTCTTCTCATCTCATTATACATTGATTGTTGTTGTTTTTTTTATTATTATTATTATCTTAAAGATAATGGCTTTTCCCTGTGTATGTACACTCAAAAAAATTTAATTGGGCAAATGGTTTATAATATAAAAGCCTTTATAAGGATCATTGTTGGGTGTAAAAAATTCAGCTTCAATTCTAAAATAACTTAGTGAATTTCCACTATGAATTTTTATTCCATTTCCTTGCCAGTGTTTGTTAGGGGGGCTAGATTTATTAATACACTTTTCCATGACCAGAGAATTGCCATGTAGAAAGGATATATGTTTCTATTTAAGTTACAAAGTATTTGCAGCCTTAATCCTGAAAAATATCTAGAATGGGGTTAAAAAAACACAACAAACTAATTTTAGTGTGAATATCACCACTTTTGTAGCCTCTGGTGTGGTGGAAATTCTAAGACTGATAAATCAGGTCTTTCTTTTTTGCCATTTTCTTATACTGCTATTTGCTTAATCCTGTTATATAATATAAGCAGAAAAGTTAAGACAGTATTTTGTTTGGTTGTGGCTTTTAGTGCTTAAAAACTTATTTTCTTAAGTTACCTTAACTTCACTGATCTCATATTTAAGATATAATAATGTGAGAGTGACTTCAAATGTTAACTAAGTGTGATGTACAGATAGTATAATTGTGGTCTGGTTAGATCAGAGGAAATTTCTAAAGTAAAGTTCTGTCTGATTTCTTTTTTTGGGCTGGTACTTTGGAAAACTATTAAATCATCAACTGTATATTATAAAACTGTTCAGAAAAGGTAACTGAAAATTTTGTCTGTGTTTCTGCATTCCTTTTTTCCTTCCAGGTGCAAGGAAATGAAGATGTGATGTAAATATGTAAATCCATCACTTACAGAGAAGTAATTTAAGGCACACTATCTATGATGATAAATCAGTTATCTAAAAAGTGGAAATGTAAAATGCTCACTAGAAAAATACTAATAAAAATTAGACAAGAAAAAAGAAACTAGAGTCCTGTTCACATTCAATCTAATGTTTACTATTTAGGCTAACCAAATAAATATTAGGATATTTTATTTATTTGTTCCTTTGGGGATTAAAGTTTTTTCTTTTATCTTTCTAAAGGCATTTGTTTTCTGAATACTGTGATTGAGTTCATAATGATACTAAAGGACAAATAATTTTAAGCTGGCATGGTTTAAGTTGGGTGAATAAACACAAGAAAGATGGCTGATGGCTGGAATTTTTTTTTTTTTTTAAGTACATATTTTCTAAAAGCAAGGAAAAATCACTTTGTGTGAAGTTTCTGCAATTCATATCCTCTACAGATAGATACTTTTATATACCGAGAAAAATGCCTTGAAATATATCTTTAGGAAATAGTGAGTCAAGATTAAAAATATAGTTTTACTTATGGGCATTTAACTGAAAAGTTTACTGAAAACTATGTGGAATTGTTTTAAATGATCAAATGTCTTTACTTACTGAGTACGGTTTTTTATGTTCTCACCTATTTACCGTTTGTGTATGTGTAATATCACTTATCACATACTTTAAAACAAATCAAATAGATGTTTGAAAAGGCCTGTCTTTCTGTAGTGTATTTGTAACATATGTCTATGTGAATAAATTAACGTATCAGCCAGGTATGTAAAATAAGAAAAAAGTGTTTGTGACAAGTATAAAGGAAGAAATGTTCTAATTGCTAACACTTTTTTCCCTTTGATTTTACTTCCATTCTTCTCTTTCATCCTTGACCTTAAACTTTCCTTGGATTTTCTAAAATGAATGCTTCAGAAATAGATTGCAACACAGCTACCTTCTTTTCTATTTTCTGCCTCATGTCTAGTATAGAGTAATAAGTTATGATAATGTTATATACAACTCAGCTACCCATACTTGTAATTTAAAAAGAAATAAGTAAAAATAATACTGTGAAAAGAAAATGAGCACAAGCAGTTTTCAAGCTTTGGGGATCATTAATTTCCACCATTATTCACTGAGTGTTCACATTTTGCATAACGAAAATCTATGAGACATAAAAATATAAACATAATATATAGAATCTGCCTCAAGTTATTTATAATCTTAGAGCAGACATGTAAAGCTGAGAAAAGCAGTTATCCAGGATATTATAACTTGATTAAAAAAAAAAAATGTCATTTGTTGCTTCATTTCTTTATCCTTCTTATAGACTTTTAGTTCATAATGAGTTCCTGGGCACATATCATAGCTTTCCTCACTTTTTTAACTCTGAATCATAGAACAGTTAACATTTAAATGTGCAACACACTTCCCTATGTGCATTCAAAATTATGTGCACTAAACCTCAAGCGCCTTTTAGTTTCTGAGGTCCATGAGGTGGCCATCTTTTTTATCCTTAGGGATATAATGATGGCTGACACATTTTTTGGGCTTATAAAATGTTGACAAAAATGAATGAATTTAATCATGGTGACCTGTTCATCAGGAAAGATTGGACTGGGTATTATTACAACTTATTTTAATCGCTTCTTTCTTGGCAAACTAATTGCTATGCAGTATAAGTCCTTTTCTTATTTATTATTACTCACTGAACCAATCTTTTTGAAGCCTTCTCATGGGACTTCACCAAGCCTTCTCATGGGATTTCACCAAGATGTAAAGTTTTGGCTGGAATAATCAATAATCAGGTTTTGGTTTTTGTTTTTAGCTCCCGAGTGTTGGTTTTTTACTGTGCTGTAGAAGCTACCATGGCGTTTAGCTAATCTTTTCAGGGACTCTTGACTTTAATGTCCTAGTTAATGTGAACTATCACTTCTTAGTCAGTATGCAGTGGTTTGAGGTTAAGAACTGAGTAATATCTAAAATTATATGGTTTCTCTAGCTATCTTCACTTTTTCCACATTATACCTGACACCAGATTTGAATGAATGTGCACAAGAGGACAATTAGAAGATGACACACTGAGAAGAATTGTAATAAAGCATTACTCATAACTCCCAATAACAGATATAAAAGAAAGAACTTGGGTTGTTTTTCATTAAAAACAAAAACAAAAACAAAAACCCTTGTTCCTGGCTTGTTGTATTTAAAGAGATAGTGTACATGAGATTATCTAAGTATGTGCCTTTTATCATTCTCATTCTTCCTCCAAACCATTTTTATTTCATTTCTCTGAAGGTTTATAGCTCTCTTTTGATTGTTTCTATTTTAAACATCTAATCACATTTTATAGCATTTAATTCAGAAAGGTTGTATATTATGAAAAACAGGATTGATTATTGTAAAAGACAAGTTCAGAGAGTATTATGTGAATAAAAAGGGCTTGATATTCAGAACTTCATAGTGAATACTGTATAAAATAAATCTATTTTAAAGGCTTTATTTTGAAATGTTACATTTACACATTTGGAAGGAACATTTTTATAATGCTTAGAATAGGAGGAAATTTATAACTTCTTAATGCTCATTTTCTTTACATATCTGTTCTGTCTGCTAGGAAAGTACAAGCCTCTTGGTTTTGTTTTCTCTAATATTTAGGGGTACTTTTCCCGAACTCCTTAATGAATGGTAATTGAGGTACATCCTTTTCAGTGCTGTTCGAACTGGAATGCTTTGAAGATAATTATTATATAACTTCTTTTACTGATTCTGGAATATGGTATGGATACTCCGTTTCCACTCTTTTTCTTTCGTCTTTCTCCTTTTCTACATACAGTCAGCTCTTCCCATTTGAAGCTAGCTTGCATACCTTTCTGCTTTGGGCCATAGTCATTCTCCCTTTTCCTGAACTTGAAGTCTGTGCCTCACCTGCTCTGGCACTTAATAGGTGCTCCAGGATGAGCATGGTTTTCCCTGTTCACCCCGCCCCCACATCTAGCTAAATCTCTGCCTCTCTTCTGTGCAGCATGAGTCACATTCCAATGAAAGAAATGACTGATGGACCGACTGAACTGAGGTTACCTCAACTCCCTTCCGTAACCCCTACTAGACAATCATCTTTCCAATCCTTTCACTTGGTAGAGGCAGGGGAAGGAAGGGGGAGTGAACCCCAGTGATCACATGCCTGAGTTCTTAAGCCCGAATAAGCTTATGGGCCAGGACAGTAGTCTTTCTTCCTGAACTCATGAAATTTTCCCCCAGAACTTTTTTTTTCTAATTTTTATTTTTAATTTTAATTTTTTTAGGCATATATATATTTACATTGAGTGTTCACCTCCCATAGTTAGATTTATTTCTGTCACCACATATTTGACCCCCTTTACCCCATCTACCTCCCCCCTCCCCTTACCCTCTGGTATCCGCAGAACTTTTCATGCTTTACTCTGGTTCCAGCAGTGTCATGTAAACATTCATCTTTTATGAGCAAGGGGTGAAGTTACTGATTTTGGCAAGAATTGTGTAGTCAGAAGTTTATTCTATTTGTGCTGTAGTTTATCAAAATCTGTGCTCAGCCCTGAAGGCTTAGACTTGTAATGTGCCTGTCTGAATTAAGGCCCAATGCTCTAGGACAGTATCATTTATTAATTCAGCATGTTACTAATTACTTTTCTCTAATTACATATGGCAAAGATACATAACTTTTTACCTTCTCAAAAACCAGTGTGCCCATGCTGGTACCACCAACATTGATTAATCTCATAATTTGAAGCAAAACCTGTAATCTAATGAGCTGGTTGTCAAATTATACTATTTTTATCTCTAATATACTTCCTTGTAATTAGCATTCACCCATATAGCAGAACATAGTCACAATCAGGTTGCCGGATGTGTTAGGAAAACTCATAATCAGTCTTTTGAGAAAATACTAAGTACTCAGAAATTTCATTGATTTCTTGTGAAATTCCTGGTTTTCCCATAAGGTGTGCTGTTGATTCTTGGAGGGGATGTAAGTGGAGAAAGCAGTTGCCTGAGTGGACTGTTCTAACATTGACATAAAGCCCTATAAAGAACCTTGGAAGCTATAGTCTAGAGGGCTTTTGTCGTCTTCATCTAATTGAGATCAGTGGTTGATAACTATCTAGAGTGCTGCTATGTTAAACAGCAATCTCAGGCCCTGCCTGCTTAGTGTGCTATGATGGGTTAGTGGTGAATTTCTCTGCATTGGGAAGGGAAAATGGCTGTATTCCCCCTGCCCCCATGCATTTGCCATCCCTGAGTTCAATTTCTATTTTATAGACAAGGAGACCAACACCTAGAGAAATGGATTAACTTCAGTAGGATCACATAGTGGCCCAACTTTGAGTGCAGAATCTTGGTTTTCTAATTCTTTTTTCCAGGGCCTTCTTCACTGAACCAGATAAGGTAGACCGTATGTATGTCAGAGATTTTTTAGTTATTATTAAAAGAAATATAGTGACATCAAAAATATGTACTACTGCAATAGGATGTTATCTGCAGATTAAATCAGAATGATTTCAGTTGGTTATTATTTGCCTATCTGGTGACTTAGTTCTTCTAAAATATGATCACATTTGAATGTATAGACAGAGTTTTAAATTTACAAAAATGGGAACATGAGAACATGACCCAACGTGTGCTGACCTTGGGAACTACTTTCCTGAACATTTAAAAAATTAATTATGCATGTTAATGTGGTATGAGAAACATGGTATATCCTTTGTAGGAATGATAGCTATAAATGCCCTGGAGATAAAAATTATAATTTATTCAGTTTTAAATTCAGATAGTATAATTTAGTGTGCCAGTAGATGGTTATGTACTTCCACTTTTTAAAAGTCAGGTATTTTTAGGATATAAGTCACATATAGTAAAACCTCTTTTAAGCATACAGTTTTGACATAATGTGTAACCACTATCACACACAAGACACAGAACATTCCCATCACCCCAAAGAGTTCACTTGTGTTTTTTGCCTAGCTACCGCAGATCAAATAATTTGCTTTTCCAGAGAGTCACATAAATAGAGTCGTACAATATGTAGCCTTTGGAGTCTATTTTATTTCTCTTAGCATACCGTTTTGAGATTTATCCAAGTTGTTGCATGTATATGTAGTTTGTTCACTTTTATTGCTGACTTCTATTCCAGTGAATAAGTGTCCCACGGTTTGTTTATCCATTCACTGTTTGATAGGCATTTGGATCATTTGCAGTTTTGGATTTTTATGGATAAAGTTTCTATAAATTTTCATATACAGATCTGAGGATACCTGTTTGGTCTTGGTAAATACCTAGGAATGGGATTGCTTGGTTACATGGAGTGTGTTTGACTTTATAAAAATTGCTGATGTGTTTTCCAAAATGGATGTGCTGTTTTTTATTCTTATCAGCAATGTGTGGAGGTCCTATTGTTTCTCATCCCTGCCAGCACTTGGTATTGTTGATCTTCTTAATTTTACTTTTAATTAAAATTTCATTGTGGTTTTAATTTGCATTTCTCAGATGACTAATGATATTGAACATCTTTTCAGGGACTGATATGACATCTATATATATTCTGTGGTGAAGTGTCTGTTCAAATATTTGCCCAGTTTTAAATTGCATTGTCTTTCTGAATTTTCAGACTTCTTTGTATATTCTAGATCCAAGTCCTTTGTTAGATGTATATTTTCCAAATATTTTTTCCCAGTCTATGGCTTGTCTTTCTTTTCTTTTCTTTTTTTTTTTTTTTTTTTGATAGTATATTTAGAAGAGTACAGATTTTTAAGCTTTAACGTTTTTGTATCTTTACTTTTGTAGTTATAAAATCAACACAAGACTATTATAATACATTAAAGAATATTAAAGTATCTCTTTTCTATCTAATCTGTTCTTCTAGTATTTAAACACACTTAATCTAGTGAAAGAAAATGTTAATGTTATATGCAAGATAAAATTTTTGCTTTAAGAAATATATTGTGAAAGTTTCTTTTGTATTTTAGAACTAAAATTTCATGTTTAAGAGGATGATTAGAAAAAAAAAACCTGTTGAAATAGTCTAGTTTAACCTGTTTTGCTCTTCTTTTATTCTAGTGTTATCCAAGATAAATTCTGTGGGATTATAAACATTTCAGTGGAGGGCCTACATGATGTCATGACAGAAGATCCTGAAACAGGAACTTATAAAGAGTAAGTGGATCATTTAATTAATCCTACTTGGACAGTTACTTAGAGGGTAATTAATTATATCCTGCATGATTTTTGTTTGCTATCACCATATAAGAACAGTATAGCAACTTTTAAATTTTGCATTCTATAAAGAAAATTTTTTATTATTTTGCTAATATTTGTTGTTTGATCTTGAGATCAGCTTTATTTTATTATAGTGAAATTTTACATGGATTTTTTTTGTTTTATTTTTCTTTTTTTTTTTTGGCCTTTGGTTTTAAAAAAAAAAATCCCAGTGTATTGTAGCATATGAATTCCTTTTTAGAGATGTTTGAATGTGCTTTTAAACTAACATAGTTTCCCTGACTTTCAGGCAATTTATGGGGGAAAAGGGATGGGTAAGCATCTTCTTTTTGTATTTGCCTGATTGAAGCATCATTGGCACTATTAAGATGTTAGAGGGTCTTGTGGAACTTGATTAATTCCAAAAGAGAATAGTTAAAATTATAATCTTTGGGAGAATAGTAAAATTACGTTATCAGGAATGCTGAAAATCTCATACTTATATAATTATTAATTTAAAATTCTTTTTTAGAATTAATCACATATCCCTGTGTAGTTTGTAGAATTGCCACACCTTTCCTCTTATTACTATTGATAAGGGCATGTTTCATATGATGATAAGCAAGGCTTCATGAGATTCCAGGTCACTTGATTCCTTCTCAGTAATATATTGAGCTCGTTTGCTCAATACATTTATAAAACTATCTATAACAAATTGGAAAGATTGCTGTTTGAATCATATTTTGTTAAAAGATATAGAAACCAGATATATGTGGTTGAGTCTTGTTAAACATACGTGTTTGGCATGTAACTTAACTTTTGAAAACCCAAGAATTCAGATGAAATAGAAGCCTCAAACTTTTGTGATTACAAACCAGTTTTTGTTTTCTTCAGATACATACCCAGAAGTAGAATTGTTGGATCATATGGTAGTTCTATTTTTAATTATTTGAGGACCCTCTATACTATTTTCCATAGTGGCTGCACCAATTTACATTCCCATCAACAGTGTATAGTTTCCCTTTTCTCCACATCCTCACCAACATTTGTTATTTCTTGTCTTTTTTTTTGATAGTAGCCATTCTAACAAGCATGAGATGATATCTCATTGTGGTTTTATTTGCATTTCTCTGATGATTAGTGATGTTAAATATCTTTTTATGTAGCTGTTGGCTATCTGTATATATTCTTTGGAAAAAACGTCTATTTAGATATTCTGCTTATTTTTTAATTTTTCTTTTTTTTTTTGCCATTGGGTTGTATGAGTTCATTATATATTTTGATTATTAACCCCTTCTCAGATATATGATTTGCAAATATTTGCTCCCCCTCAGTAGGTTGTCTTTCTGTTTTGTTGATTTCCTCTGCTGTGCAGAAACTTTTTAGTTTGATATTCCTATTTGCTTATTTTTGCTTTTGGAGTCCAAAAAATTGTCAAGGAGCTTACTGCCTATGCTTTATTCTAGGAGTTTTATGATTTCGGTTCTTACATTCAAGTGTTTAATTTATTTTGACTTAATTTTTGTGTATAGGGTAAGATAGTGGTCCAGTTTCACTCTTTTTTACTTGGGTTTCATTATATGTTTCTATTTTAGTAAGAGTTCTTATTTCATTAAACCAGGAAAATTTATTAACGAGGCTTGGAATTTGCCTTCCTCTTGTCTTTATTTAGAGTGGTTTCCCTTTAATATTTTGTTCTTATGCAAATTGGAAATGAGATTGACAACTCTTTGTCAATGTTTGTAAAGTGAAAAAGAAGAGAGGTTTAGTCAACATCTTAGGATGCTTTGGGGCATTAAAATTCATTAGAAAAGGACTCAAGTTGTGGTTTTTATAGCTAGCGAGTGTAAAACAAAACATATTGGCTATAAAAGAAGTAGTAGTTTTATTTGAAACAAAAGTAAAATTTAGGCTTTATAAGCATTTTTTTCTCCTTGTTATGTTGACCTACCAGATGGTTCTTCAGAATAAAATAGAGAATATAAAAAAGAACCTTGGTTCCCTGATTCTGACATTAGCACCTGTATATAATCCTAACTTATATAGGTCCCAGTGACATCCTTGGGAGTCTTTCTTTCTCCACTTCTCGTTTTCTGATCCACATTGCCCCATTTCTTAAAATTAGAAGCCTGGTTTCTTACAGAATAAAGTTGATGGGGCACTTCTGTGCTGATTCTCAGCTTACATTACTGACCTTTTCTCTTACTTTCCTCTTTAGATTCCTCATCATTCCTCAGGTGTGCCATTCCTTTTTATACACATTAGTTGACTCATAACGTTCTTTTTTACTTGGCATGTCATGCCCAATCTTGCAAATACCTTCCTCTAGGATTCCTTTCCAGACTCTCAGGAAGCATTAATTGCATCCTTCTCTGTTCCTTCATGGCACTTTGTCTGTATTGCTAATATACAACATTTAGTTGGTTGCTTATATTCAATCTAGTGGTCATAAGAGGATCTGAGGCAATGCATAAGAAAAGGATGTGCTCATTTTGCCCAAAAACTGTTAGCACAGGATTGAAGGAATTGGGAAACTTGTGGCATGTGCGTATAAAACTGAGCCCTAAGCTTGCTAACTACCAGGATAAAAAGAGAAACGTTAGGATTACATAGTTCCTATTTTCAAGTAGAAGGAAATAGGCGTTTTAGGAGAGGGGGACTGTTTCTGGGCATGAGCACAATATGAATTTTTGATAAGGTATTTATATAAGGAATTGTAAAGGGATTTCCAGCTGTAAGAGAAACCGTGAGTCACCTGGCTTTAGCAATAAAGAATTAGTTATCTCTGACAACTAACCAAACGACTATAGGTAAGTGGCTCTATGATTAGTTATTTGGGTCCTCACAACACCTTCAAAGACCCAAGTTCTTTCTCCTCTATTCCTGCAGCACGTTAGCTTCATTTGCAGTCTGCTTTCCTTCATGGTTATAAAGTAGTGCTGGGCATTACAATTCATGACAGTGCCAGTGCCAGAGAAGTAATCTTCTCTTGCTTTATCTCCCTCCCCCTCCCCGCCTTTTTATTTATTAAACATCATAGGAAACCTTTCCCAGAAGTCTTTTCATCAGATTTCTCTGCATGTATAATTGGCTAGGATTTGTTAAACATGCTTCTGTTGAAAGCAATCATTGGCCAGGAGAATCGTATTACCGTGGTTGCTTGTTGAGCCATCGGCACTGGGACTGGGATCAGCTTTATGTGAAGCATATAGTGGCATGGAAGAGGAGGATAACTGGACAAATTCAGGGTTCCCTCAGGAAGGAAGACGATTATATAAGCAACCAAACTG
>NW_011889091.1:821631-834799 GCF_000151845.1 Pteropus vampyrus | reverse complement strand
TTCACAGTTTTTATTGGTTAGGAACCTATGACTGATAAATTACTGAATTCTATTGTTCTAAATTAGGAAACTGAGGTTTGTTTCTTCAACTTGACTTCCTAGACAATATTCATTTCTTGTTTTCCTGAAACCAGTGTTGACTGAATAGAAAATTATATTTCTTTTATCTCTGCCAATGGTGAAGGTCAGTGATGCAGATAATCAGAATAAAGTGATTTATACCTGTCCTGCAGGTACAAGTACTATCAGGGACAAGTTCCTCATAGAATAGTAATAATTTCATTTGGAGCACAAAGTTGATTCATACATAATTAATAATGTTTTAATTATGTTATTTAAGTTATTGCTACGGTTATGAAACATGTAACCTACAGACATATGAAGATTAGTGGTAAAAGAAGTATTAATTTTAAGTGTTTGTATCATTTAAAAAGATATAAAGTGTACAACTTACTTTGTCAAGTGATATATGATTCAAAAGTTGCCTATAAATAAATTTCTTACAACTTACTACCTTAAATATGTAGGTAAAATGCTCTAAAATTTTTTCATGTTGACCTTTAGATATCTTTTTGTCATTACAATTTTTTTTTTAACTTATAAATCTAGTTTATCAAGCTAGTCCTCATATTGGTATATAAAAACATTGATGTTTCAGTGATTTCAAGGATTTGTTTTTCGTATGTTATAGACTTAAACATTTATTTAGAACATTTTTTTTTTTTCTGTAGCTGTATGTTGATGTCTCATCTTGAAGAACCAAAAGTAACAGAAGATGAAGAACCACCCACAGAACAGGATAAGAGGAAAAAAATGGTACGTTACAACAGTAGCTTCTAAAAAATTTGGGAGAACTCATATTTCATATTTTGTGGATATGAAATATCTGTTGGTCCATTCAGATATCTATCTATCCTTTGCTGCGAAATTAATGTAAGCTTTTGAAATTTGGAGTGTATTCCTGAAATAGATAAATTTTATTCCTTGTATAGGAAGTTAAGTTTAACTCTTGATCTGAAATAATTGTGTCTTGTTTTAGCAGAACAGAAGGTTTACTCTTTTACTTATACAAAACATGTGACCCTCAAACCTTATGTAAGTTTTAATGCTGATTCTTCTGTTTTCAGATCTACTGAAATTGCTTCATTCTCTGTTATTTTCTGGATATTTGCTATGAATTTTTTCTGGATACATTACAGGCCTTCATAAAAATGCTTTGAAATTAACTGCTAAATTGTTTTGAAAACCATTACATCTCACTACAGGAATCTGATGAGGAAAATGAACAAAAAATAGGAAACATCTACGATATCTTTCTTTTAAAATTATTTATAATCTTGATTTTTTAAATACTTACTTTGACATATGATTTTTTTCCCCTTTTTTCATTTGGAGTTTATTCTAGTCTCCTGGCCTCACCAGTTAGTTATTAACTTCATTCTGTCCTCTTTCCTCATTTGCAAATGAGAATAATAATAATAATAATAATAATAAATATCTACTTCAAAAGCAGAATAAATAAATGAATATGCAAACGGTCATGGGAGAATGAACACCTAGTAATTATTATGTGTTAGCTATCATTGTTATTTTAGTCTGCTCATGATATTCCCTCCTTGAATTATCCTGCATTAACTCTCAAGAGCTTCATCCTTAGCATATAGCTTATACTACACTGGTCTGACTGCCTTCTTTTAAACCATTTGAATTTAATTCATTTTACTTTGCTTTTATGCTAGAGATCATCTCCCTAGCAACTAGTGTGGAGGAAAGGAAAATTTCCGAAAATTCGTAAGACCTGAATTCTGGTCCCGTTCTTGCTATTAATTGTGACCTTGAGATCTGTTTGTCTCTTGAGATCTGTTTCCTCATCTGAGAAATGTGTAGAAAATTGTATTAATGGATTCCCAGGGCCTGTGAACTGAAACGTGATTTTATTTTATTCATTTAGCTCTTAAAACCATTCCTATCTCTCCCCAATATGTACTGTTCTGGTGAAGTATTTAATTTTGAGTGTACGTCTGGTGTAATATCTCCCATGAAATGAGACTGCTAATTTGTATCCATACTACATGGAAATTGTGTTTTCTTCACTTAGAATGATGCTACCCTTTTGGAATAACCTAGCAGTTTGTCTTTCCCCTTCTCTCCCTTCCTCTTTTTTTAAGCATCGACTGTATTGACTATGTTAGAGAAAAATATAATACCAATATTCTTCATAAGAGTCTGAGCTTGTAAATAAATATTCTACTTCCATTTATTCATCAGCTTTTTTGCATACTTTATTAACATCAGTTAGTCGGTAGATCTCTCCTTAGCAAATTAATCTACCCAAATCTGTTTTTCATTGTATATAGAATCCTCAGTAACATCATATAGTAGTAATTTTAATTCTGACTTTATTTTGAAGGTAAGTGAAATATCGCAAGAACATTATAAGAACATAGTTTTAGAAATAACACTTAAGGTTCCTTGATTCGATTTTGTTATCCTAAATTTTATTGGAGAGCTAGCTATCATTATTGTTCGAGTTATAGCTTGTATCATTTCATAGAACAACTATTATTTTTTAAGTGGCTGATTTTATTTAACATCAGTAATCATACTAGTTGTTGATTGCAGATTTATATTGTCATCTCTAAGATTTTCAATGCCTTAGGCTTAAGTCTTAGTTTTATGCTGATGATACACAGCATTTATGATTAATGCTGTGACTATATATCTTAGCCTTGAATAAACCTAACTATGAAGACTACAGTTTTTCAGTCACTTTTCAATAACAAAATTGATTTCATTATATTTTCAGGGTTACAAGTATAAATTGTGTATTTTCAGTAATTATATCATTATTCTTATGCTTTGATATCTTTAACATTAGAATTTTTTTGAGAGCTATCTAGATGTGTTTTAGTTATAATTTCAAATGGAAATGTTTGCTGGTAGATGATTATGAATTATTGTTTAAAAGAAAAACTAATCTAGCATCAAAGGGTTTTTTCATTTTAAAATGAAATTATTTCCTAGGAAGAAAAGGCACAGCTACTTGGTTCCAAGATTACATAATTGAAAGATTGATTTAATTACTGTCATTGTTGTCTTAAAGTGGCCCCAAAAATGTGGTGCCTGCATTTCGGTAGTTGTTTTGGTAGAGGATAGCAGTGGTGAGTGTAAAGATCTATGCTGAGGGGGAAAATCAACTGAAACTACTAAGAAAAGAATATTATATAATGGATGGAAAAGATCATCAGAATATTTTGTTATAACTGTGTTTCCTATATGAAGAAGCTAGAAGATTGAACATGTTTAAGTAAACACAAGGAAGGTAATTTCAAAAAAACTCAAATTATATTTCTAGGGGTTAAAAACTATGATATCCCCACATCATATATGCTTTAGACAAGAGATGTTAATTTCTTAAAATATCTGATAGGATTGATGTAGATTAGGTAATGTAGAAGAAAAGATTAGTGAACTTGAAGACATAGCAATAGAAACTATACGAAATAAAACCAAAAAAACCTAGGAGGAAAAAAAAGAGCTGTAGGACATGTTCAAGCAGCTTAATATATAAGTAATTGAAGTCTCTAAATAAGAGAAGGGAGAACAAAAGAAATATTTGAAGAAATAATGGTAAAAATTTTTCCCCAATTTAATGAAACCTGTGAACTCACAGATCTAGGAAGGTCAGAGAACTCTAAGCATAGGAAATAAGACTACATCAAGGCACATCATAATCAAATTGCTACTTAAATCCAGTGTTAAAGAGAAAGTCTCTAGCATAGTTAGGGGGGAAAAAATTCATATAGTGAGGAAAAGATAAAAATGATAGCAGATTTGTCCCTAGAAACAGTGCAGGCAAGCTGACAGCAGAAGAGCTTCTTTAATGTTCTGAAAGAAAAAAAACATTTATATTTACAGTACTAAAATAATCTTTTGAAATAAAATTTTACTATTGAGAATGAAATTACCATTATTTTTTTAGAATAAAAGCCAAAAGAACACATTCTTTCTTTTATATTTCAAAAGAAAGAACAATAAATTATATAAAATGCAAGTGATTAAATCTAAGACATTTAAGTTAAGTAAAACACTTGATTTTAAACTCCATAACTTCTAGCATAAACTAAAATACAAATTGACACATTTAAACAATTCTTTTGCTTATGGTTTCTTGGCTCTGAATCACTCCACTCCTGTTTCTACATCCATGTTTATCTAGCACCAGTCTCTTGCATTCCCCACCAATTGGGGTGTAATAAAAACACAAATTGATAAACAGGCATCTTCCTGAGACAGCAGTTCTTTCTGTGATAAAGTTAAAATGTTAATCAAAAAGTAGCATGAGGTCCAGAGGTTAAGATCTTTCACAGTAGGCTACATAATAATAATCGAAAGACACTGGAAAGAAAATTCTGTTGAAAATGCTTTTGGAATTAAAAGAATGCTGGTTCCTGAGTTTTTGTTTTTAGTTGAGAATTCAGATTAATTGCCAGCTGACATCAGTACTGTTCTGAGTATTACAGATCAGGTAGCCTCATTGTTTCTTCGTTGTATACTGGAATTGTTACTAAAACCCTTAATCAGGATTTGTTCAGTAACTTTGCCACTGTTCACTTAGAAATTTTGGCAGCTAACATTGACTCATAAAGTCTTCATGTTTATAAATGAAGAATATGGCCCAGTTTGTGAGAATTTGATTTTTAGTAACTTAGGTAACACCAGTAACCATTAGGCTATTTTTTTGGCAGTTTTTTTGTACTTTAATTACTGCTTTTTTCTTCTGCTTTTTTTTTTTTACCTCAATGAATTATCAGTAATTGTGTTTTTATAAGGAGCTTATCTTTTGAAGGAGGGGAAATTGAGCTTTTTCAAAGAATTGTTCTACATGAAGAAGTTTCTGTTTTGGAGAGATTTTTTAAATTACAAAGTAGCCTTTACTAGTTCAATAACCACAGAATTATTTTGTGATATGAAATACCCTTTTCTCCAAGGTAGACTTTACTAACATTATGATATATATCTTTCCAAACATTTTATTTATATACATAAACATTTGCTTGTAGTTCACAAATTAGGAATACTATACATTTTATTTTGATCCTTGATTCTTTTGAAATGTAGTAAATACATGAGCATATTTCCACGTACGTAAATTTAGGTTGCGTTATTTCTCTTAATAGCTACATGTGACAACATTCCGTTGAATGGGTCTCCATTACATTTCTCTCTTGAGCAGCAATTTTTAAAGCGTAGTCCACAGACAATTGGGGGTTCCCAAAACCCTTTCAAAAGTATTATTTCTTCATAATAAGATATTATTTTCTTTTTCATTGTTTGAATATTTGCACGAGTGATGCAAAAACAATATTTGGTACCCCGTGGTAGGAATAACTGCTGGCACTTTAGCAACAGTAAGGACAATGGCAGCAAACTATACTAGTAGTCATCATATTCTTCACTACCAAAACTCAGTTTATTTTTAAAGCCAGTTTCATTCAAGTATGTCCTTGATGAAATAGTACAAATTATTAATTTTATTAAGTTTCCTCTATTGAGTACGCATTTTAAAGATATTTTCTGTGTCAAGATCGGAATATTCTCTGTGGCAATGGTTGTCTTGAGGAAAAGCACTTTAGTGATTTAGTTTTAAGCTGAATTAACTGCCTTTTTCATGCAACACCATTTGAACATGGAAGAACGGCTGGCACGTTATTCAGGCATATGTATTTGGCATACATTTCTTCAAAAGCAAACCTGCCAATTCAAGGAAAATAACGAATAATTTAAAACCATGTGCCCAGTGGTGGTACGTGAGTTAACCATACCCTGGACAAGATGATAGTTAGAAAGCAGTAACTTTCTCTAGTTATGAGAGAAGCTGAGCATTTTAAAGATGTTTATAGGTCATTTATATTCTTTTGTTTGATGAATGCCTTATTCATATATTTTCCTTCCACTTTTCTGTTAGAAATTTTATTTAGTTGTTTGTTTTTTGCTTTTAAATAAGAATTTTGTGACATTATATTTTCTAAGAATGACCATAACAATGTCTCCCATTTCATGTGCTATTTTTACAAGGTGACTTTGACACTCTTTCCCATTCAAAGGCTGGATCTATATTTCCTTTCCTTGAAGTTGGTCAGGGTCGCTGATGCTTTATGACTTCCAAGTCTAGGTCATAATATATAGCTTCCACCTTGTACTCTAGGGACTCTTGTTCTTAGAACCCAGCCACTGTGCTGTAAGGAAGCCAAGCTTCTACAAGGAGACTGTAGGTCTTCTTTTCCCTAGCTGGGGTCCTAGGTAACAGCCAGCAATAACCGTTAAACACATGACTGAGTGACTGTTGAGATGATTCCAGCCCCAAGATGGCTTAAGTCACCTCTAGCCTTCAAGTCATCTCAAATAAAGCCTCACAGACCATGGAGCAGAGACAATTCATCCTCACTCTCCCCGTATGAATTTCAGATCCACAGAATCCATTAACACTAAAAAAATAGTTGTCATTTTATGCCACCTAGTTTTGGAATAGTTAGGCAGCAGTCAGTAACCTGAACAAGCGCTGTAAAGAAATCAGCCCTTAATCTTTTATCTGTGTTTCCTTCAATTTGTTTGCTTGTTTAAAAACCTGTAATGGAGTATATTAGCTTGTTTTTCCAAGGGAGAATGCACACATTGGGGAATCATGGGATATATTACAATGGGTGAATCAAAGAAGAATCTTATAGGGTTTAGGGAGCTGGAGTTACCATAGAATGGTCTTGTCAGGGATTGGTCAGAATTTGTAAACCAATCAAGTTGCTGGGACAGTCATTGGTCTGTAGCAGATGAGTCCATGCAGTTACATTGGATCAGTTTGTCAGTTGCTTTGTCTAAGTGAGCTGTGTTTTGAGTATTTGTTTAGATTGCTTGTCTTGCATATCATGATTTAGGATAGTTTTTCTGTTTTGTGAGGCCTTGTGTAATTTTGCAAATTGTGATCTCTGCTTCAATTCCCAGATATCACTTCACAGTTATCACAGTTATCTCCTGTATGCGTGTTTTTCTTCATCAAAATTCCTTTTGAAAGATTAATTGTTATCTTCTGGGGATGTGATTAGTCCAGATCTGTGCTCCTCTTTGAGAGGTCATATTGTGTATTGAGTTTTCAGTGGTAGTTGTTTTCATTTCTTTATCAGCGAATTGTTTTTGACTTTGTTTTCCTTTTGTTGCGTTTGTTTTTTATTATATGCTTGGAATGGCTACCAGCTCTCAAGAACATAATTTCTCATGTTGTTACAAGTTTAGTTATTTTATTTAAATTTTTTAATTCAATTGGAAATTTTTTGTTAAAGCAATGAAGTAGAGTGTCAACTTTTTTTTATATAGCTACCCTTTGTCACAAAACTAGTAAGTAGCCTGTCTCTTCTCTACTATTTTGAAATGCTGCTTTTACCAGATACTACATTGCCAGATTTGCACAGATTTATTTCAGAACTCAAGGATATAGTCTATTGACCTGCCTATTTAATTACTATAGCCTAACAGTATATTTTAATACTCATTAATGATGTTTTGAGGGTATTTTACTTGAAAATTCTGCATTATATATTATTTTAAAATTGAATAGAAGACTTTATAAAAGAATTCTTTATAAAAGAATTCTTAAAACTCTCAGTCTAAAATGGGACTTATTCTTATTGGAAAACAGCAGAAACAGTATTGTTTGAAAGTTAGAGGCACAAGACTTTGCCTATTTAATACTAAAAATTACAGGTTTATTTTTCTTTAGGATGTTTCATAGATTAGTCTAATAATACCTTGACTTATATTTTCAAGCATCACACTGAAAGCAGTTGCTTCTTTGTGGTCTTAGCCTAACTGGATGGCATGAATAAAAATGTAACTTATATCAAAAGTGAAAGTGTCCTACCATGACTTAGAGTCAAATGACGAAAATATGAGTAAGAATTAGATACTAGTGGTAGAAAATTTCTTAAATCCGTAAGTCAGAAGTTAACAAAGCTGTTTCCTGGAGGTTTGGGTGACCTCTGTTCAGGAAAGATCTGGCCTTGGTAACTGAGTGTTGACTGATTGCTTTGTCATTGGTTCTAAAACTCTGCTTGTTCTCATTTCACTATGAATTTATCCCTTGAGCAAAAAGCAAACATGATTCTCAGAGATTGGTATAAGCTCACTTATGGTCTTATATTTCAAGTGTATTACATATATTATTATTGTAGTTACTCCATTTTTATGCGAACTAAATGTTTATAAGCCTAGTTTTCTGAGACTTAAGTGTCTCCAACAATGAAAAGTAAATAGTGAGACAGATATTTTGAATTGCTTGATTGCTTGTTTTCCAAGTACTTGTCATACTATCACATATTTGTTAATCACAATGCTGTTCTTTTTGGGAGTTTTCCATTTGACTTACCCAGATAATTTAGTAGCGAAGGCACTATGTGGAGCTGTTCCTTTGTTTTGTGCCAAGCCTGCCAACTAAAAGAAATACACAATGTAGTTTACATCATATGTGAGATCATTTCAAATACTCCAGCAAATTTAGGTTAAACAGCCATAGAACAGTATTTCCTTTTTTGGAAATAGTAAGTTAATGCAGGGCTTAAAATACTGATTTCTTTAACAATTTAGCTACATCAGCAGATGGTTAGGATGGACAGTTTTCATTCTTCCATTCATTCCCATTATATTCTATCATTTTTATAAATTATTGATGGTTTACAATTAGATGAAATGATCATCAAATTTTGTTTGAAACAGAGTGTTTGAAATAGATTGAGGGTGCTGACTGACTCATTATTAACCTTTCTTCCTGCTATAAATTCTCTCTCAACATTTTCTATTTATAGCACCTAAACTTTTCAGTCCCTTACCTAATAGCTTGACCTTGTAGAACACTTTTTCAAGAAACTTGAGATTCTCATAAGATTTGCTCACTGATCTCACTTCTTGGGCCCACAGAGGCAACTGGAGCATTAAGGAGACAGAAGGAAGCACATATTTCCTGTAGATGGCTCACACTTGTGATGCTCAGATTTCTCAGTCCCTTTAATAAGGTTATAAGCAGAAACAACAAATGATGTTCACAAAACTCAGATAGCTTATCCAAAGATGATATGTATATTGTAAATAGAAATCTTATCTGATTTTTTCTCACTGTTTCTCTTTATTCTCTGTCACCTTGAAACTACATATGACTGGATTAATGTTGTGGTATGTATTTGGTTTTATAGTATATTCTCTCATAAATGGGCAAACATGACCATGAATAATAATATTTCTGAGAAGGAAGTAGAATCAGAGGCATTGCTGAATGGTAACACATTCAGATACATAGCAGGCTATTGTTTTCTAATTTAATAACATTAATAGCACACTCTTAAATATGCTCTTACACTATGTTATATGGTCATTTTACTTTGGTGATGATAAGATGAATAGGAGGACATCTTTCTGTTATTTACGAATTTAGTTATGTACTAAAGTTGATTTTTTTAATGTAGCGATAACTTCATTGCTGGAAACTAAATGGAGATTGACCTTAATGTACTGCTAAAATTGATTTATAGTAAAAATGCTTTAATAAAACATGTAAAAGGTCATTACAAAAGTCAGTATAGTTTTGTAAGATTCTCAAAATGCACCTATGGTCATAACATTTTATTGGTGGAAAATTTATCCTAGTTTTTATACATTTCCATTTTGTGATATCATGTCATCCCCATGGCCTTCTCAGTAAGCTGATGCTAAGGATAGTTTATGGTAGTCTTGTGATCCTATATGTTTAGTTGAACCTAAGGTGATCTAGTGGGTGTATGGTAACTGATCTAAATAACGTTATCAGTAAACTTAATTTAGTAGCTGTAAATTAAAATTCTACTCTATAAATAGAACATACTTTTTTTTTAGATTGTACATTTTGTATATGTTCATGAAATACTTATAAAAACTGAGCATATTCTAGGCTTAGAGAGAAAACCTAATTTCTCAGAGTAGTTATAGTATAGGTCATATTCTCTGACTACAGTGAAGTAAAACTAGAAAGTCAAGAAAGGTTGAGAGAAATACTGGTTATGTAAAGTTTTTAAAAACAATATTTTAAAGAAGAAGTTTGCAATTTTCAACTAGGTGACATACTACAGTGAGATTATTACATGTAAAACACAACTGAATTATTCATACCCTTAAGTAATTTTATTATTAACCAAGAAAGAATGAAAATAAATGAACTCAGAACTCATTTCAAGATGTGAGAAAAAGGAAAGACGACCTTAGGGAACCTAGAAGCCAATGCAGGGATTCTGCCAGATGCTAGGTATGCCTGTTCTAGTTATGCATTGTGGAGTAGGGAAATAACCACAGGATGGGCAGCTGACTGAGCCCACAGTGAAATGAATCTGAGCTAAAACTTCAGTGCTCACTGGACTTCCATAAGCTCCTATTCTGGTGAGCCAAAATCAGTGGTAGGGGAGTAAATATTCAGTATTAGTGATAAGAACACATATAATATAATTTCAGGGATTATACATGTAGTTCTTGGCTGATCAGCGGAAAATCTTGTCAAAATGGGTGACTTTAATAAAACATAAATTACCAAAAAATAAAAATAAATAAAAAACAACTTAAGACTGGGTAGAAATACATTTATAACCATAGAAATATTTTAAATTGCTGCCCCATTCCTCAAAAAACAAACCACCCCAAACCCTCCCTCAGTAATGTTTCTTATTTTCCCATTTTACAAGTGGTTTTACTGGAATGTGCTATCGATTTTTTGAAAATACATGTAGTTCAATGTATTTAATTTTACCAATGACATCCTTTAGGCAACAATTTATCTTCCTTCCACCTCCTCCCTTTTTTCCTTTATCTTCTCCCTTTTTTCTTTCCTCCCTCCATCCCCTCCTTCCTTTCTCCTTCCCTTTCTCTCTCCCTTTCTCCCTCCGTCCCTTTCTTCCTTCCTCCCTTCCTTCCTTCTTTCCTTCCATCCATCCATCCATCCATCCTATCTAATTTTAAGGAACAGATAATGCTATGCTAGTTCAACTTATTCTAGAACATGGAAATCTGTGGGATTCGTCAGGAAAAGAATAAAACAGAAAAGAAAATGGGAAATTTTTTATAGATGTAAAAATGTAAATTACCATTTGCAAATTTACTTTAGCATTAAATTCAGTATTTCTGGTAAAATATCTTATTGAACTAGGATTAGAATAATATGCCTTTAACATAATTTTGAGTACAGTTATTTGAAACTAAGTACAAACATATCACTAGATTGTGAATGATCTAAATGCCAGAGAACATCATCTCTAAAACAGACCCCCTGGAATCAAAGCTTAACGTAATAGTTTATTTTTTACTCAGGAAAAGCACAAAAGGAGAGGGTTAGGAGTGGATGTGTAATTCACACAACCAGTCAGAATGACCCAGATGTATTGAGATGCTGCCGTATTTATTGGCTTCTGTCTAGCTGGAAGATGGGGAAAAAGAATTGAGTAGGAGTAGTTTAAGAGTCAATCTGGCTAATGACACATGCCTTTTCTGCTCACATTCCATTGCTGGGAATTGTGGTCTATCTCTGTACCTAGGAAGAAGAGTAAAAAAGGTTTGGTGATAGTTTGTCACATGGAGTGTCTAGCCAATGTGATGAGAAGAAAGATATTGCCAGAAGGCCTGTGAGTGAATACAAATTCAGTATTGGCAAACAAACAAACAAACAAAAAAACAGTCATTGCAGATGGCCTTTGAACAATGTGGGAGTTAGGGGTGCTAACCCTTACTCAGTCAAAAACCCATGTATAATTTTTGACTCCCCAAAAACTTTCCTAATAGCCTACTGTTGACCAGAAGCCTTAACAATAACATAAACAGTTATTTAACGTATTTTGTATGTTATATATTTCATACTATATTCTTATAATAAAGTAAACTAGAGAAAAGAAAATATTAAGAAAATTGTAAAGAAGAGAAAATACATTTTCAGTAATTACTTGAAAAAAAATCCTCATGCGAGTGAACCTGCGCAGTTCAACCCATGTTGTTCAGGGCTCGATTGCAGTCATTGAAATGATTGTGTAGGCCAAAAAAGTCCAAAAAAATCAACAGGGCACCTACGAAGAGAGTTTAATAAGGTGACCAATTAAATAACAAATGTATAAATGTATCTTGCTGTTACATCCTACAATAACCAGTTAGGAAAAGCAGGAAAAATAAAGGTCCCTTACAGGGTTGGTTTTGTTTACCCTGTGATTTGGAGAATCCTTTGGAAGAAATCTGGAATCAAAAAAACAAAATCAAAAAGGCATTAAACTTTTGGCTGGTGGAAGAGTCAGTTGGTGAAAAAAAAGATACTGACATTACCTAGTATACATATAGCAAGCAAAAGAACTTAAAAATGCCTGCCAGAAGGTAAAGAAGAAAGGAAACTATAAAGAGTTTTAAAAATAGATGGTGGTAAATGCGAATTAAGTTTTTAGGGCTTAGAATTACTACTGTAAGGGTTTTTGTTTTTGTTTTTGTTTTTTAAGTGTCATATGTCTTAGTCTACTACCTATATTCTTTTAATGAATGTGAAAACATCTAGAGGTGTTTTGGGGGTTCAGATGAAATCTTAGTGCTCAAAACTGGTTTTTCTAAAATTTTCTATAGCTGTGTTGCATATACATCAGATTCACTGGGGAAGCTTTTAAAAATCCTAGTGCCTGAAACCAGTTAAAGCAGAATCTCTAGAAGTGAGACTTAGACATCAGGATTTAAAAAAAATTTCTCAGATTCACAATGTGCTGCAGCAAACACTGTTGGGGAATAGGTAGGCTGAATCCTTGTAACAGGCTGGAGGTGGTTCCACAGTTTATTCTGTGGTGTTTGGCTGAAGTAGACCAATTATTGTCTAAAAGTTGTGACTTGCTGTATGGTCCTTTTTCTGGTCCTTTGGCTAGAGAGCAGGCTTTTGAAGAAGCTCTTCTGTGCTCATTGGTGTTTCCAGTTTGCTGCCTTCTTCAGATGTAAATCTGGGATATATGAGGCAAGAAGAAAGCCAGGGCATTCAACACCGTATTGTTCCTTGGCTGCTGGGGTCTCCAATCAGTCTGCCTTCTTCCCTCTCCCTTTTAGAGTCACCTTAAGTTTGTTTCATGTATAATGTCCAGGGTTTTTAGTTGTA
>NW_011889091.1:808787-821581 GCF_000151845.1 Pteropus vampyrus | reverse complement strand
TGGAGAATCCTTTGGAAGAAATCTGGAATCAAAAAAACAAAATCAAAAAGGCATTAAACTTTTGGCTGGTGGAAGAGTCAGTTGGTGAAAAAAAAGATACTGACATTACCTAGTATACATATAGCAAGCAAAAGAACTTAAAAATGCCTGCCAGAAGGTAAAGAAGAAAGGAAACTCTAAAGAGTTTTAAAAATAGATGGTGGTAAATGCGAATTAAGTTTTTAGGGCTTAGAATTACTACTGTAAGGGTTTTTGTTTTTGTTTTTGTTTTTTAAGTGTCATATGTCTTAGTCTACTACCTATATTCTTTTAATGAATGTGAAAACATCTAGAGGTGTTTTGGGGGTTCAGATGAAATCTTAGTGCTCAAAACTGGTTTTTCTAAAATTTTCTATAGCTGTGTTGCATATACATCAGATTCACTGGGGAAGCTTTTAAAAATCCTAGTGCCTGAAACCAGTTAAAGCAGAATCTCTAGAAGTGAGACTTAGACATCAGCATTTAAAAAAAATTTCTCAGATTCATAATGTGCTGCAGCAAACACTGTTGGGGAATAGGTAGGCTGAATCCTTGTAACAGGCTGGAGGTGGTTCCACAGTTTATTCTGTGGTGTTTGGCTGAAGTAGACCAATTATTGTCTAAAAGTTGTGACTTGCTGTATGGTCCTTTTTCTGGTCCTTTGGCTAGAGAGCAGGCTTTTGAAGAAGCTCTTCTGTGCTCATTGGTGTTTCCAGTTTGCTGCCTTCTTCAGATGTAAATCTGGGATATATGAGGCAAGAAGAAAGCCAGGGCATTCAACACCGTATTGTTCCTTGGCTGCTGGGGTCTCCAATCAGTCTGCCTTCTTCCCTCTCCCTTTTAGAGTCACCTTAAGTTTGTTTCATGTATAATGTCCAGGGTTTTTAGTTGTATGGTTGACCCTTGAACAACATGAGTTTGAACTGTGCAAGTCCACTTATATGCAGATTTTTTTCAATAAGCATATTGGAAAATTTTTTTGGAGATTTGCAACAGTTTAAAAAAAACTAGCAGAGGAACTGCATAGCCTAGAAATACCAAAAAAAAAATTAACAAAAGTTAGATATGTCATGAATGCATAAAATATAGGTAGATACTAATCTGTTTTATCATTTACTAATATAAAATATACACAAATTTATTATAAAACATTAAAATTTATCAAAACAGTAACACAAGACTGTCATACATGGCACTATGTGCAGTTGAGAGAATTGTAAACAAGCAAAGATGCAGTATTAAATCATCACTGCATAAAATTAACTAATACATACTGTACCACTATAATAATTTTGTAGCCACCTCCTGTTGCTATTGTGGTGAGCTCAAGTGTTGGGAATATCCACTTAAAATGCTGCATGATCCTAGTTATCTCCATGTGAGCAATTTGTCTATGGTAAATTACACATTGCAGTAAAAAGTGATCTCTTGAAGTTTTCACATATTCTTCATCATGTAAACCTTGAATAACATCACAGAACCCATATGAAGTGCCACTAGTGATGCTGGAAATACTCCCAAGAAGCGGAGAAAAGTCTTGCCATTACAAGAAAAAGTTGAATTGCTTAATATGTACCACAAATTGATGCCTGCAACTGCAGTTGCCTGCTATGTCAACATAAATGAACCCAGTGTAAGGAGTACTGTAAAAAAAGAAAAGGAAATTTGTGAAGCCATTGCTTCAGCTATGCCAGCAGGTGCAAACACCTTGCACTTTTCACGAAATACCATTTTATCTCTTACTGAAAATGCAGCTTTTATGTGGGTGCAGGATTGCTATAAGAAAGGCATACCTATAGACTCTTATCTAATATGATTCGAGAAAAAGTGAAGTCTTTCTATAACAACTTAAAGCAAAAAGAAGGTGAAGGATCTAAAACTAGTGGTTTTAATGCCAGCGAAGGATGTTTTGATAATTTTGCAAAGAGATTTGGCTTAAAAAATGTCAAGACAACAGAAGAAGCTTCCACTGAGCAAGGGGCAGCAGATGAGTTCCAGACATTACTAAAAACCAGATATTACTAAGAAAATCACTGAGGAGAAAGTAAATCTTCCTGAGTAGGTTTTTAATGCAGATAAAAGTGACCTATTCTGGGGAAAAAAAAAAATGCTACAAAGGATATTTATTAGTAAAGGAGAGAAGGAGTACCAGAATTTAAGGCAGGAAGGGTAGGCTAACTCTGCTGTTTCGTGCAAACCTCAGATTTATGATCAGGACTGCTCTTAACTTTGAAGCTGCTAAATTCTGAGCCTTGAAGGGAAAAGATAAACACCAACTGTGAATCTTGTAGTTGTACAACAGGAAGGCTTGGACAACAAGAAGAATACTTTTTCTAGATTGATTCCATTGATGCTTTATCCCTAAAGTCAGGAATTGCATTGCCAGTAATACAATTACTGTCTTTTAAAGTTCTTTTGATACTGAACAATGCCCCTGGCCACCTAGAACCCCATGAGTTCACTACCAAAGTCATCAGAGTGGTTTACTTGCCCTCACACACAACATCTCTAATTCAGCCTCTAGATCAGGGCATAAGGACCTTTAATGCACTTTACACGTGGTACTCTATGGAAAGGATTGTCAGCGCTATGGAAGAGAACTCTCACAGAGAGAGAACATCATGAAAGTCTGGAAGCATTATACCATCGAAGATGATGTTGTTATAGAAGCTGTGAAAGCCATTAAGCCTGAAACAATAAATTTCTGCTGGAGAACACTGTGTCCAAACATTGTGCATGACTTCACAGTCTTTACGATAGAACCAATCAAGGAAATTCTGAATGAGATTGTGGGTTTGATAACAGAAGAGGAGTGAAGGCTTTCAAGATATGGATCTTGTAGAAATTCAAGAGCTACTAGACGCCACACCAGAGGAATTAACAAAAGACTAATTGATGGAGATGAGTGCTACCAAACCAGTGGCAAACAATGAGGAAGGAGATGTAGAAGAAGCAATGTCAGAGAACAGATTGACATTAGACAATCTGGCAGAAGTGTTCTTATTATTCAAGACTCTTTTTGACTTCTTTTACAACATGGACCCCTCTATAATTCAAGCACTGAAACTAAAGCAAATGGTCGAAGAAGGATTGGTACTATAAAGAAACATTTTTAGAGAAATGAAAAAGCAAAAAAGGATGAAGATCTTCATGATGATCCACTATCAGTGAATAGTAAATAAACATCATGCTATACAGTTAATAAACTTATCTGTTATGTATGTGTGTCTTCATGTGAAAATCTAATAACTGTACAGAACTATATGAGATGTTTTTGTGTCATCATCATCATCATTACTTCCTCACGATTCATCCTGTAGAACATCGTGTGCAAGACTTGTATGGAAGTGGATAGCCTGTCCTTACATAGGCATAAAGTGAGTGATATTTGATATAAAATTAATATGTTAGTTTTCTTACTGTTTTATAACTTTGCTTTTAAAGAATATATTACTGTTCAGTATGCGTCTCTTGTAATTGTAGAAACTGTGCCTATTATCACAGGTAAGTAGTTTTTTTAAAAAAATGTAATAATGTTTCCAGTGCTGTATTATGAATGTGACTGTAAATTAATGCCATTGTATATTGTAGTATATTTTTTCCAAGAGCAGTTTTAGTTATAATTTACTTATTACATTAAAAACATTGTATGTATGAGGAATGCCATAAAAATTTTATAGTGATTTATATTCATTAATGTACAGGCTAAGCTACTATGAAGCAATTGTATTGATTATACTAGGTTACTATAAATCAGTCATATTGCTTCTTCTTTGTTATCAATGTGTGAGTTGTTATACCTGTAAATAAATATGAATTTATTTTTCACATTATCTTTTCATTTTTGATGTCTAATGTTAGTAATACATAGAGCGTCTACAGTGTTTTGTATTATATAAGATAATATTGATGTACGTACTAACAGACAGATGATTCATCTTATAAACAGATGAAGTATACTTATGGTATTAATAAATCTAGTACAGTACTGTAAATGTATTTTCCTTATGGTTTTCTTAATAATTTTCTCTTCTCTAGCTTTCTTTATTGTAAGAATACAGTATATAATACATATAATGTGCAAAATATATGTTGATCAATTATTTGTTATCAGTAAGACTTTCGGACAACAGTAAGCTGTTAATGGTTAAGTTCGGGGGAGTCAAAAGTTATATGTAGATTTTCAGTTGCACAGGAGTGGAGACCACGTCAACCTTTGCAGTATATTTTTTCCAGCAGCAGATTTATCTTAATTATAATTTACTTATTACATTAAAAACATTATTTTCTCAGGAATGTAATAAGTAATTTATAATTTACTTATTACATTAAAAACATTATTTTCTCAGGAATGCATTCTATATTTTTTCATATTAAATCAGATAACTATGTGTATAATGTTAGGTGGGACTTATTTATATAAAACAGTTTTGAAAATGCTTTTAGTGACTTCAGTATTTCTTAATTCTAGTGACTATAGACACTGTTATATTCTTAGAAATGATATCTGGATTTTTAGTCAATGTGTAGCAATAATTCTCTAGAAAAACATTTAGTCAATCTATTTCATATGATATTCAAAAGAAGGTGTTAATAGCTATGATTAATGAATGTCTACCCCAAGCCAAAATAAACATTTATTTGCTAACATGTAGGGGTTTTCTTTTAACTTAAAAAAGTTTTTTTCAATCTCTCTTAATGTGCGGAATTAGAGATTCTGTATGTCCTTTCCCTCCCTTCTCCCTTCCACAATTCTGCTTCTAAAAGAGATTAATGCTTTTAATCTGATCAATACACTTTTTAAAAATATTATACCGATGTAGTGTTATGCCATACCTTGTGGGTTTAGTATGATATATTTTTTAATCTGTTGAAAATTATAGAGTGGAGATTTGATATTAACTTTTATAGTGTTTTTTTTTTAATAACAGCATTTGAACTACACTCTTAATTTTCATTTCAGTAGTTGGAATGACTTGTTGGATATCGATTTCAAGCTCAGCTGCTTTTTACTTATTTTGTAGCAGATAGTTTTAGTTACGGATAATTCCTGCTATTTCAACAAAGTCCACACTTTCTTTAGTAAGGGGTCAATTTCTTGATAATTAACATAATACAGAATATTACTGCATGTTACTTAAAGGAGTAGATATTTTTAAATGTTAATCTTAAATTTTGTGGAATGATATCTTTAGGTTTGTGAACGCAGGGCTTCGTATCTGCATTTCTTGGTATTCTTCCTACTATCCATCTTCCAGGGAAATGAGTATTGAAATTACTTTGCCTTGGATGTATCCTATAACTCAGGAATGGTCACTTAAGGGGTTTAATTTCAAATTCATGCCGTCTGTGTCTCTTCCTCTCACTTATATTTGCCATTTGTGGTCATTATTTTAAAATCTGTTTACATTACTCAAACAGCAGATGTAATTCAGCCGTTTCATCTACCTAGAATACAGTTGACTATCAGTAAGGAAAAAGAATTTCTGTGCAGCCATATGGAATGACAAAAACACATGCATTTACCTAAAACCTTGCAGATGTTCAGCTTTATTGATAATGAGAGAAATGCATGGCTTAAAGCAGTGGCACTACTTTTCAATTCTCCAGTTATGAAGAGCTTAATGATAGTACCAGTAGTAACAACAATACCACAAGCCAAAAAATCATACCTTTTAAAAGTGGTACAAACCATAGTCATAAAATTGTCTATGCCCTTGAATCTAGTAATCCTTCTGAGATAGAGACAGATTTCCTAAGGAAGTAATACGAAATATAGAAGGAAGTCTGTATTTGTAGTAACATGACCAGTGTTCGTGGTAGATTATTCAGTAAAACATAGTTAAGATTGTATTTAAACTATAGCATGATTACCTCAACATGCCTGTAACAAAAAATATCATGACATAGGTTTAGAATTCTTAAAATGTGTTAGAATAGAATTTTTTTTGTTATAATATAAATGCAAAGAGCAGTAGTGATTATGTGCTTACATGTATGTGTATATGTGCATACCACAAGAACAGAAAAGACAAGAGGCCAGAATGTTATCTTTAGGGAGTGGAATGATGGACTATTTTTAATTTAATTGTGTTTCTTTTGTTTTCCAAATATCCCAATGAGGGAGGAAAAGTATGTGTTAGGTTTTTATATTTTTTAAATTTCTCTTTTAATTCAGAAGCATATACATCAATGTAAATAGCATCACAATCCAGGATAGGGAGTGTTCTGAGGGCCTGCTGAGCTGCTACAGTAGAGAGCCTGAATAGGAATCCTGGACAATTGGATTTAAATGCTCATCGGTCTATTCTGTTCCTTTTGGGACACTTTCTAACTGGTTTTGATTCTTTACAAGGATGAACTCTCAGCTCTTGAGAAATTGGACTCATCAAACAGTTTATTCTCAGAGGCCTGGGGGAACTGAGGTTAGACTAATTGAATGACATTTTCTTTGACAAACTTTTCCACAATGAAGCTGTTTTAGAGTCCCTTGTAAGAAGGGAGACAGAAGCAGTTGTGTTGCTATGGAAGAGATTACAAAGAATTTTAGTCACAAAGGAGAGGGACTTGTTTTGCCTCTGACAGAGTATGTCCTCTCTCTGTCCCACAGTTGGCCCTGAAGGACCCAGTGCACACAGTGTCACTGCAGCAGTTCATCTACGAGAAGCTCAAGGCACAGCAGGAGCTACTGGGAGAGCAAGGCTTCCAGTCCCTCATGGAGACGGTAGACACAGAGATCGTCACCCAGCTGCAGGAGTTTTTACACGGCTTCTGAGAGCACATGACATGTGGCTGCTCCGTTTTTGAAACAAGCCAAGGAAGCCAGCCAGCCATCTGGGTGTGAGAGCCTGCTGAGACGATGAAGAAATAATCCCTTGTGTATGAAAATAAAGATGTGAAGACCACACAATTTTTTACTACAAAATTTAGTGACTAAATGTAAATCCCACATACATAAAATCACAAACCTATTCCTCGAAAAGAATTTAATTTTATATTTATGAGGGGCCCTGTGTTTACTGTAGAGAGTTGATGACAATAGCTGCTTAGTTTCCTGTTAAGAGAAGAAACTGTTTGATTACCTTTTAATCATGCGCTCTTAACATTTGAGAAGATGAAGATTAACGTCTGAGATGGTTTTCTGCAACCAAAATTATTTAAATTTGGTTGCCTTATTCCATTTTTAAGCTAATGAAACTACTAGTTCAAAAAATGACAAAGCTGTGTCAGATGCAGTTAAGAAATTTGTGCACCAAACAAAACTATATAAATACTGACAAATACACATTACTGAGATTACCTTGGAAGGAAGATGCTTTCATCTGACAAAGAAAACGTGTTTTATCAGACAAATGTTTTTATTTTCCTTCTAGTAATTTGATACGGGAATTAGTAAAGGGATTTTTTTCTCATTTTATTTTAAGTAATTACATTTAGACTTTACATGCACATCATCGTAAGGCCCGTAGACGTGAACCTGTGGTAGTGCAGTACCAGGTGGAAGGCCTCTGGTGGTCGTGATTTGGTCCTAGTTCCTCTGTTACTCCCAAGGCCAGGAGCCCTGGGAACACCAAGAAGACCCAGGTGACCCACAGACACCACTCCCCCATGCTGTGATGTGATTCTGAAAGGATATTTGACACCCATTTCAGGCTCCTCAGTTCAGGGGTGCATCAGGGCTCGATGATATGGGTACACCTTGGAGGACTCGGAATGTGTACCAACTGATGTGACAAGTCTTCCTTTCTTATTCAGCATGCAGTACCAAAAAAGGGGGAAAAGGAGAAAATAAAGCCTTATTTTGTTTCACTGGCCATTTATTAAAAGGAACCTTTAAAGCATTTTTAAGGAAATACTCAAAAGCAAGGTTGGAAAATATCTGATCTTTCTATAGAAAGTTGGGTACAGTATGTAACTGCAGGAAACCCACTGCCCCTTTGTAAGCTGCGGAACCCAAAATGTTTGGAAATATTGGATGTTTTCAGCAAGGGAAAGAAAATATGGTCCAAATTAAATTTTCCAAAGATACCTTACCTTTGATTTGTCCGAGTCTTTTTTTTTTTTTTTTTCCTCACAAAAAAACCTGGTTCATAAAAATTGCGTGGTGAATTTTAAAGAGAAGTTTCCTTTCATACTCTGGTGTTGGTGCTGTCCTAGTAGGTGGTAGTGCTGTATGTAGCAAATCCTAGTTCCTCTTTTAATTTCTCTTTTCATTTAAAGACTAAACACTTCTTTAATATATTTCTTTATCATTATTACTTAATTCTCAAGACTGATCTAAGAAGAATTTCTTTTTGTTGACTTAATTATTTTCATTTGAGGCACTATTCCCATTAGTGTTATCGGAAATTCTCAAACAAGCTCCAGTTTTTCAGTTGTGGCAAAGTACTCATCTTTCTGGTTCCTCAAAGATTTCATTATAGCGTTATAGCAAATATTACTAAAATAGCTACTTTGCAAAAAAAGTAAACTTATCTCTTAAAGCATTTGGTTCATTCTTTTTAACTCTTAGGTTAAAATGGGCTTTGTAAATAGCTCAAGAAAAAAGACTTAGTTTATCTTGAATTTTTAAGTGCTCAGTTAAGACATAAAATGTAATTATTGATATGCAGTATTCTGTTTATTAATGCAGCCTTATAGCAACCATGTTAAGTTTTGGGCAAACAACTCAGACCTCTGGTTGAACTATGGTTCCTGATATAAGGTAATGATCCTTTCTGTTCCGTAATATCCTCTTTTTCTCTTTATTTTATATTCCTGAGAGTTCTCCCACCCTCTGACGAAGGGGCTAACAATAAAATTGTAAAGTTTTTATTATGAATGGTTCCTCCTACCTCTCTTACCAGCCGTATCAGAGAAGCCACACCAGTACATATTAAAATACTCATGTTAGTTTCCCTTTGAAAATCTTCACCTTAGATCTTTATTTTACCTATTCCTTTATTCAACTAGTATTTGTTGAGTTCCTGTTTTGAAATGCCATAGCGCTAATCTAAATTCTAGGGTTAGAACAAGATACTTGCCTCACGAAACTTCACAACTCAGGACACACACTTGCCAACATGACATAAGAAAATAGTAATTCTGATGGAAGGGTGTGTTCAGGAGCAGCACAGGAAGGAGACTGAGGAAAAAGAAGGATGCTGGCACTGTATAATTTGATACTCATTTAAAAACTGTTCTCACACAGCATTTTTTATTGAGGTTCTTTAAAAGTAAATGGCACTATACGGGAATTGGGCAGCTTCCTGACTCCAGACTCAGAACGGTTTGAAGTTACCCTGTCACACAAAATCAGTGAGATTTTGAAAATGTTAGAGCTCTTTAGCCTCACACCTAACTCCTAATTCCATGAATTAAAAGGAAAGGCTCATCTGCTGAGGGTAGTGGTCTTCTCTTCTACAAACCCTTTAAATCCCAAGTGAGTAGAAATTTAAAAGTCATTGGAGAAAGCTGATGAAGACGAGATGCTTGTCGTGAGAAACAAAAGTATTTTCTTCCCCTGACCTTAGAAAACAATCTACAGGAGTGTTGAAAGAATAGTATAGCGAACGCTGGTGTAGTCTTCCTTTGGATTCACCAAATTGTTTTATTTTGCTACATTTATTTCTCCATGCATATGTGTACACACACGCGCATAGATAGTATATGTACTTAGTTTAGTTGAATCATTTGAAAATAAATTACACACCCTTCATTCCCACCCCCTTGCTTCGGCATACCTCTAAGAATGGCATTTATATATCCACTAATATCATTACATAAGAAAATTACTAGAAATGCAACAATACCTGATAAACATTTTGTATTCCAATTTTTCCAAATGCCCCAAAGATGTCTTCTATATGATACCCATTTGTTGTACAATCCAGAATCCATTGAACGTTTATACATTGCATTTGGCTGTTTAGTTTTAAAATCTAGAATAATCCTTTTTTCATGTATTGGCTTGTTTAAAGAATCCAAGACAATTGTCTTATAGAATATCCATTATTGTAGAATGTTCTACTTGTTTCCTCATGACTGGATTCAAGTTAACATATTTGGCAAGAAGATTCCAAACTCTTATGAAATTCCATCTCATAAGAGGCACATAATGTCAGATTGTCTCTGTCGATGATGCTACAGTGGTTAAGGTGGTGATCACCAGGTCTCTCCTTTCTAAGTTTTCTGTAAGTTCAAAAAGAACCTTACAGTCCTAGAAATTTCCAGTACTGTTTTTGCTTCGTTTTGTTTACTTTAGACCTCTTCACTACTAGCTTCCCTTTCATTTAGAAAAAGTTTTGTGATTTAACCTACAAAAGTCGTGTGACTGAGCAATGAAATAGATATATTGAACCTGGCACGGGTTTCATTGACCTCAAATCTCTGAAACTCTGTTAGCCAAGAGTCATCTACTTCTCTCTCTTTCTCTCTCCCTCCACCTCCCCCTCCTCCCTGTTTAAGAGGCATGTAGATCATTGCAAATACTAGGATTACCTGAACTCACCACTAAAAATGAAATGAAGGCAAGTGCTGCCTTTCTCATTTCGTTACCAAAACACCCTTTTTTGATTTGTAAACTGTTGGCAAAGAGGCAAATATATAGTAATATATATATTTTTTAACTTTAGAAATACTTTATCATATTTGGACTGAGCTTAAAAGGCAGAAACATCCTGACTAGAGTATTTTGATGTGGTTTAGAATGAGAAGCAGTACTTTATCAGCTGGAAAAATGAGAAAAAAGGAAATAATAATTTCCTTAAACATGAAGCTTTGATCTTGCTATCTCCATTGGACTGTGACATCTGGAATGGCAGTTTAAAGTCACCTTTTTTCCCTTAAATAACTGCATTCTGTCCCAAACACATCCAAATTACACAGAATCTGGTATCCCATAAAGTGGTGTAAACAAATCTTCACTTGGCTGTAGAACTTGAACTTTTCTCACAATCCCACGCTGTTGTATGAAATTGAGCTTTAGAGCCTTTGGGATGAATACGCTAATACCCTGAAAAGGAGCCATATTGCTCCTGGTCTGAATTTCTTCATTTTTACTTCTGGGCAGTTGAACTCCTGGCTTGAGGGACTCCTAATTGTCTAAAACACTTGGATAAAATTCAAAATTGAGAGTTATTGACTACACAGTCTCTTGGATTGTTTCTTACTCTTAACAAGTAGAGACTCTCCTATTAGCCAAAGATCTTTAACAAATAAGATTTGCTCCTCATTCCAGCTAATGCCTGCACCTTGACTCATCTGGACCTATTGGAATTTATTTAGCTAAGTGTGCTTTGAAGAGCTGTCTAATTCTGGAAGGAATGTATCGATGTCTGGTCTGGCCCTTTTCTCCCCCAGAGTGAAACATTGACTTCCATGCCACTTTTATTTCCCAGTAGGGCAAAAGTAGAATGCAAGTAACTGTTAGAATAAGTACGAGCCCCGTGAGGCTTAAAGCATTTATATCTGTCTGCCACAAAGCAGATGGCCTTAAAGTTGGAAATAGGCCTTATGAGTAGAATTCTGCATGTTGGGAATTTTTATTGCAAGGGGTTAGAGTAGCAAAGTCTGGAGATGAGGCTGTATTTTTTCAGTAGCTTTAACCTGAAGCAAGATGTGTATCTCATTTCAGAAGGAGCAGGCCATTTCCACAGTGCTAGGCTAGCCCCAATGTGACTTTTTTTTTTTTTTTTAACGAACACTGCAACTTAAGCGATAATGTAGAAGATCAAAACTTTTTGACTGACAGGGAAGTTGTAGCTCATAAATGTGTACACTGAGCTCAGAAGTGTATTGACAGTGAGCAAAGGAAGGAAAGTCTATTGACAGATCTGGAGGTAATCACAAACTAATTATGGGCTCTTTAGGCAAGGAGGCAGCTCGGTTTATTTCTATTTTGGATTGAAAGGTATATATCTTGTGCTGTCTCTGGCGGTGAAATCAATACTGTGAAATGGCCTTTTCCTTTCAGCCTCGTGTGTTTTTTACTACAGCACAATGCATTGAGAACGGCTGAACCAGGTGAGCAAATCCAATATTTTATTATACTTACTAGATCAACCTGCTAAAATGCAACTCAGCATGAAAATATGGAAACCCAAATTTACTCAAGTAATGGAGTAGGGGATTGATTATTTAAAAAGTCTTTTTATACCTTTCAAAAGACTCTTCCTCATAGATATTCTTGAAGAAGTAGCCTTTTTATTTAACTTATTTTAATTTTTTAGTCAGAGAATTTCAGAGCAAGAAGGGAATCTGAGATATCTATTCTAACCATACAATTTCACAGATGAGGAAATGGGCCTGGAAAGGAGAGACCTACAGCCTTGGGTCTCTGGCACCTTCTAGTGTGTACTTTTTGTATATATATATATGAATGTATGTATGTATGTGTATATATATATAAATGTTAATGGTTGCTTAGGTTTACGGTATATTTTAAACTAAGTCCACCTTCAAATAACAGTATTCCCCATTCCTCCTTCCCATCCCTTAAGATGTCGCTGTCACTCATTTACCCATATGCTATTATCACCTAATACGTTGTTACTATTACTTTAAACTGTTATTTTTTAGATTCAACTAAGGCTTTTTAAAAAGTCACAGATTTGATTTTATCTTCCTTTATTTCTTCTCCAACACTCATCCTTTCTGTATTTAGATCTAAATTTCTGACCTATGTAATTTTCCTTTTAATATTTCTTTGCAGGGCAGGTTTTCTGGCTATGAATTCTCTCAGTTTTTAATTGTCTAAGAGAGTCCGTCTTTCACTTTTGAAGGATATTTTTTGCTGG
>NW_011889091.1:805845-808252 GCF_000151845.1 Pteropus vampyrus | reverse complement strand
GTGGCCCTTCACACTTGTTTCTTTGATAGCTTTCCCATCCCTCTGAGGCGAGACAGGAAGTCTAGGAGGGGCTGCATGAGAAGAATGACCTCCCACGGCGTTAGGACCAGGCTCTGGTTTTTCCCCAGGGATTAGGCAAGCTGCTGCTATGGAGAACACTGGACATACTTCACAAACATTATCCTTGTCCACCTGCCAGAGCCATGAGGGCATCTTTCCCTGGTCTTCACCATGTGAAGTTGGTGGCAATTCTGGAGGTCATGCTCCACAAAGCAAGGGCTTCCCCTGAGGCTGTGGTCCTCTTACCAGCTTAGGGCTGTAGCACTTCTGCTCCAGGTAAGTAGATCTTGGCTGTGATTCTGGATTTGCCTCTTTCTCCACATTTTGGTCAGTTCTCTGATGAGTTCAAGAAAAGTAATCAGTTTTTAGTTTGCTCGGTTTTTTTCCGATGTCTTCCAATCCCTTCATATGAAACAGTCCAATGTACTCTCCATGTGGCCATCTTTCATTATCTAAATAACCTGAAAGAGGAGGAAAATTCTTCAAAAGACTAGCAATTTTGTTTTTGAAGTGATTTAGAAATAGCAATTGCAAAACTGATGAAATACAAGAAAAATCTTTCAAGCAAATTACATGCTCAATTGCTTTTTAATAACATTTTCCTTCATTATAAAAGCAACACATGTTCATTGTAAGCAGTTAAAAATACTGTGAGGTATAGGGGAGGAAATATAAATTGCCGATAATAATCTTACTACTCAGAGTTAACCAGTAAATATTTCATTGTATTTTATTTTCTTCATTAGGTATAGATGGAAACACATGCCACCAACATTGAGATCATACTAGTATCCTTTTATTATTAGTCTACTGTCCTCTTATTCACTGAGTGTTATGTTTAACCATTTTCTCATGACATTTAAATTGTCTTTAAAATGTATATATTTAGTATCTGCATAAAAATTCATTATAAGAATGTATCATAATTTAACTGTTAACCTCTTTGAACATGTCTATGATGAACATCCTGGATCATATATTGTTTTGTTCATCTCTTAAAATTACTAGAAATGGAATTGTTAGATGAAGAGTTATTAATATTAAGAAGATACTAATATTCTTATGCTTTTGTTATATAGGCCAGTTGCATTTTGGGTGGTAAAGGGGATGCTGCCTCTGACCCTATCTTTTGTAGTGTTACCACAGATTATTTTGTGACACTTGAGGATCATATTATGAGAGATACAGGGTACAGGGAGAAAGAACATGAGCTTTATAATTAGACAACTTGGGTCTCTGATTATCTACAACTTGAGTAATTTTAACTTCCTGAGCTTCTTCATTTTCCTCATTTGTAAAGTGAAAATAATTGCTTCCTTGCCAGGTTGTTGAGAAAATTAAATATCATTTCATTCAACTTTCGTTGAACTGGTCATTGAATGCCTACATATGACAGGCACTGGATGCTAAGGATACAGTGGCAAACAAAAGCACACACGACTCTTTCGCTTTGTTTTGAGCTTTCAGTCTATTTGGAAAGACATCCATCAAATAAGTCTGCGAGTAAGTGTGAAAATGGAACTGTGGCCTTGAGCTGTAAGAATGTCCGATAGGCCGATCTGACCTTAGAGAGTTAGAGAAAGCTAGGTAGTTCTGTGGAGTAGCCAATGCAGGGAAGACATGAAGAACGAGGACGTGACTGGGCATGGAGGGTAGAGCAGTGAGGTCAGAGGGCACAAGGTATAAAAAGGCTGTGTGGCAGTGTGAAGGAAGGAGCACGAGGATCTGAGAGGGCTCCCGTGTGGCTGGAGCCAGAAGAACAAGGGAGATCACGATCACGGAGTCAGACTTGCTTCCCATGGAGTCTTGGCCAAGTTAAGTTTTTATCCTTTTCCTAAGAACAATAGAAAGTAGAGAGAGAGTGGGAGGCAAAGTATGGGGTGAATAGGCGCTTTGATGGCTTGCAGGTCCTGATGAGGTTAGAAAAGTGGTTGCAGGAGTGGTTGATAAGCACTTGTTAGGACTGGCAGGCAGTGGCAGTGAGACATGGAGATGCTGAGGTTACCGCTTCAGAAGGAGGAGCAATTTCAGCGATGACAAGGGTCAGTGTGGGACCCTGGATGAGAGTTCTACTTGATTAGATTCCTCTCCTACCCTCTTCAGCTGGCCTCAGCCTGAAGGAAAAGGTTTTCCATTGTTTGTTTTACAAAAGGGAGGAGTAATTGTCTTGAAAAATATGTCTGCAAAGCACCTGGAACAATACCTTGCACATAATAGGTGCTTTACAAGTGAGCAGGTCCCCGTTTAAGGGCTGCTGCCACCACTGAACTGTCTCCTGGGTGCAGACTCTGTAAAGTTGTTTTGGAACCTCTTCCTGAGACCAAACTAGTAAATGCCAGTTGTGCTA
>NW_011889091.1:793324-805795 GCF_000151845.1 Pteropus vampyrus | reverse complement strand
TATCTGCATAAAAATTCATTATAAGAATGTATCATAATTTAACTGTTAACCTCTTTGAACATGTCTATGATGAACATCCTGGATCATATATTGTTTTGTTCATCTCTTAAAATTACTAGAAATGGAATTGTTAGATGAAGAGTTATTAATATTAAGAAGATACTAATATTCTTATGCTTTTGTTATATAGGCCAGTTGCATTTTGGGTGGTAAAGGGGATGCTGCCTCTGACCCTATCTTTTGTAGTGTTACCACAGATTATTTTGTGACACTTGAGGATCATATTATGAGAGATACAGGGTACAGGGAGAAAGAACATGAGCTTTATAATTAGACAACTTGGGTCTCTGATTATCTACAACTTGAGTAATTTTAACTTCCTGAGCTTCTTCATTTTCCTCATTTGTAAAGTGAAAATAATTGCTTCCTTGCCAGGTTGTTGAGAAAATTAAATATCATTTCATTCAACTTTCGTTGAACTGGTCATTGAATGCCTACATATGACAGGCACTGGATGCTAAGGATACAGTGGCAAACAAAAGCACACACGACTCTTTCGCTTTGTTTTGAGCTTTCAGTCTATTTGGAAAGACATCCATCAAATAAGTCTGCGAGTAAGTGTGAAAATGGAACTGTGGCCTTGAGCTGTAAGAATGTCCGATAGGCCGATCTGACCTTAGAGAGTTAGAGAAAGCTAGGTAGTTCTGTGGAGTAGCCAATGCAGGGAAGACATGAAGAACGAGGACGTGACTGGGCATGGAGGGTAGAGCAGTGAGGTCAGAGGGCACAAGGTATAAAAAGGCTGTGTGGCAGTGTGAAGGAAGGAGCACGAGGATCTGAGAGGGCTCCCGTGTGGCTGGAGCCAGAAGAACAAGGGAGATCACGATCACGGAGTCAGACTTGCTTCCCATGGAGTCTTGGCCAAGTTAAGTTTTTATCCTTTTCCTAAGAACAATAGAAAGTAGAGAGAGAGTGGGAGGCAAAGTATGGGGTGAATAGGCGCTTTGATGGCTTGCAGGTCCTGATGAGGTTAGAAAAGTGGTTGCAGGAGTGGTTGATAAGCACTTGTTAGAACTGGCAGGCAGTGGCAGTGAGACATGGAGATGCTGAGGTTACCGCTTCAGAAGGAGGAGCAATTTCAGCGATGACAAGGGTCAGTGTGGGACCCTGGATGAGAGTTCTACTTGATTAGATTCCTCTCCTACCCTCTTCAGCTGGCCTCAGCCTGAAGGAAAAGGTTTTCCATTGTTTGTTTTACAAAAGAGAGGAGTAATTGTCTTGAAAAATATGTCTGCAAAGCACCTGGAACAATACCTTGCACATAATAGGTGCTTTACAAGTGAGCAGGTCCCCGTTTAAGGGCTGCTGCCACCACTGAACTGTCTCCTGGGTGCAGACTCTGTAAAGTTGTTTTGGAACCTCTTCCTGAGACCAAACTAGTAAATGCCAGTTGTGCTAAATTTCTCTTTACAATGGATAGTGTTTTGGCAAGATTTCTGTGGTGTGGTTTTAAGTAACATCCTGTAGTCAAAATCATTCTCTGGGACTTCATCTCCAATACTGAAGTCATATTCTGGTCATTGTTCCATCTATATTCATCGACCTTTTTGAAATACATCCATTCTGTAAAGTGAGAAATAGAAGTTGTAACGACATCCTGAAAGATGGTATTCAGTTTGCTAGGGCTGCCATAACAAAGCACCACAAATTAGGTGGCTTAAAACAACAGAAAATTATTCTGTCCTAGTTCTGGAGGCTGGAAGTCCACAATTGAGGTGTCAGCAGGGTTGGTTCCTTCTGATATCTGTAGGGGAGACTCCTTTTTTCTTGCCTCTTATACGTTGTGATGTCTGCTGCCCCCAGCATTCCTTGGCTTGCAGGTGCATCTCTTCAATCTCCACATCCGTTTTCACGTGGGCACCTCCTCCTGCGTCCCTTTCCTCTTATGTGGATAACAGTCATCTTAATTAATTACATCTGCAATGACTCCGTTTCCAAATAAGGACATATTGTGAGGTACCGTAAGTTAGAACAGTTCTTTTTGAGGGGTAACATAATTTAGCTCATAACAGAGGTTTAAAAAGCCCACACTAAATATTTTTCTGTTCACATTGGCCCAGTGATAATGTGTTCTATAACTAAAGGGTCAGTTCTGTGGATGGAATCACTGCTCTAAAAATAAAACCTAGATCTGAATGCACTCTCGAAGTGTGGGATGAGTTTTGCCTCAATTTGAAGCTAAAGCTGCAGACAGCAGCGCCTGTCTCCTGTGGCTGCAGGGAGTCTGAATGGTTTGGTGAACACAGACCCCAGAAGTCAAAGAGCTCCTTGCAAGGGAGTTGAATGTTCAAAGCTTATTTACAAATCTTGATTCAGAATGGTTGCTTGCAAGTGTAAGTAACTTAGTGCCACATCTAAAAGATGTTCCTTAGTTTCCATCTTGTTTTCTATTTAGGATAAATAACGACCAGAACCACAATTAGATGTCCGTGAATTATCCCAAGGCATTGCAATTGCACAGAAGGACTGGGTTTTGCTGAGTCTAAGGAGACTGCAAAACGACTTGCAATAAACAAAATCCACTTCAGCACCATTTCATTCAAGTTAAAATGATAATGGGATTCAGGCTGCCTACAGCTGTACTAAACTTATGCTCCATTCTCGATTTGGCCTCCAGAAAACAGCAACGACAACATGCAATTTAGCTGCTGTTTTGAGTTGTGTACTAGAAGGAGCATGGACCCTAGAATTCTATCCGAATTTGATTCCAGGCTCCAAATCTTGGTTTTCCCACCATGGCAGAATAATGGCCCCTCAAAAGGTATCTGTACCCTAATTCCTAGAGACTGTGAATATTTACCTAACATGGCAAAAGGGACTTTGTGAATTTGATTAAGGTACAGATCTTGAGATGGGAAAATGTGCTGTATTATTCAGAAGGGCTCAATGTAATTACATGTTTCTGTAGAGATGCTTTCCCAGCTGTGCTTGGAAATATAATGAAGGAAAAAGGGTCAGAGATGTTGTTGGCTTTGGAGGTGGAGGAAGGGACCATGAGCCAAGGAATGCAGGTGGGTTCTGAAGCTGCAGAGGAAAGAAAATAGTTTCTATCCTGGAGCCCCAGAAGGAATCCAGCTCTGCCAATGCCTTGATTTTAGGACTTCTGACCTGTAGAGCCGAAACATAATAAAGTTGTGTTTTAAGCCACCAAGTTTGTGGACATTTATAAAAACAGTAGAAAACTACTATGCCCACGTACTAGCTGTCTGACTTTCTGAGTCTTGGTTTTTCCATTCATAAAAAAATAATATAATAATAGTGATCGTGTGTAGTTTATGTGTGGATTTACTGAGGTGATGTATGTAAAATCTATTGTTAATCACTTCATGACTTAGTGTTCAGACTCTCAGGTGTCTAACCTTCAATCTGGGCCCAGCTGCCATTAGATGACTGGGTGAATCTGATCCCATGGTCCACGCCTTCTATTCAAGGTGTGATGTGTGGACCAGCAGCATCAGCCTCACCAGGGAGCTAGTTTAAATCACCAAATCTCAGGCCTCAGCCCAGACGGAGTCAGAATCTTTATTTTTCAACCAAACCCCTGGGTGATTCATATGCACTTTAAAGTTTGAGAGACACTAGACTGGTGGTTCTGAAGCATCATAGATGCTAGCAGCATGGATGCCTGGGCCCAGAATTATAAGCATGGGGCCTCATAATGTGCTTTCCAGTTATTTCTAATCCACAGAGGGTTATAACCACTGGAATAAATACTTAGAAATCCACTTTAAATATGAGATTCAAACCATAATTATAAAATTTTCAATTAATACCCTTTTCTCTAAGGAAAACAGCTATGCTATATAATTACTGCTAAGTGCTACATTTTAAAAAGATACATAAAGGAATAAAGATCAAAGAACACAGAGGCACTTTCTGTTCTCATTCCTATTTTGGCGTTATCACATGCACTTGATTAGACTCTTTCATTAAATGCATCCAGCTTTGCTTCACTTAGAAGTAATGCTTCTTAGGCAAATCTATGACTTGGAGTTAAAAGTTCTTGGCTGTTTTCACTTTAGCAAGAGAGATCTAACCACTTATTATAATTATCAGAAGACAGACAAGAGTTTTTGGACCTTTCTCTGTCTTAGTAGTACCTGCATCCCTTCCTCCAGAGACAGAAGCATAAAGAGAATGCTCAGCAGTTTTAATGAGGGCAGCCCTGACCCTCTTCCAGGTGGCCATGACCCAGAGCACAGAGTTGCCTTCCAAGAACCAAAACTAAACTTTTCTCTAGCATGCCCAGAGCAGAAGACCTGGGAGACAGTGCTCAGATTCCAAGTCTTATGCAGGTCCAAACAGCTGAGTAAGGGCTACAGATGTGAACCAAAATCAAGGATGAGTAGCTGAGTGCAAACCAGGGCAGAAGGCAGTGATGAAGTTGCCAGACAGGTACCACAAAAAGCTTTGAGGAATTTGTGGTTCTTCTTTGTCAGGCAGCAAGGATACGATGCAGGTGCACTGGGCTGCCTTTTAGGGCAGGGACATGAGCACTGTACCCTCAAAGCTTCTACCACGAAGAGCAAAATGAGCTGGGACTTAGGCCCAACTAATGTGGGGGATGGGGCTGTCTAGAGAAAACTTGCCATTATAGCCAGTGAGGGCTGGGCAGCCCTGCACACTAACTGCAAGGGCCACTGGTGACCACACTTCCTTCAGGCTTTCACCGTTCTAGAAATGGGCTCCCGAGGTCCCACCAGGCCTGGCACACTGACCCAGAGCCTAGCAGCTGTTCCCACAGGCAAGCATCTTTAGGGTCTGGTGATGCAGGCCTGGGCAGGCCATTCCAGTGTCTCTGCCTCAGTGAGCGTAAAACCCGATGACAGCCTTTTTATTATCAAAATTACAAACTTCCATTGTTGTTAGGAAAGAGGTAACAAGAGATATCTCCTGTACTTTTTTCAGAGTCCTGAAACATGTATGTGATAACTGTTTTTTCATTAAGGCTGCCCTCTCCTACAATAAACCTCTTAAAATGACATTTAAGCAAACTCCATGTGGTATAGAAGATATAATCTGGTTTTACCACAGAGACTTCAAGGGCCAACTGGACACTTGACTCAATTTTATTCTCTGGCTGGCTGTGGCTTACTGCTAGTGCAGTTAAAACCTGAGTAACCAGGTTTTAGCTATTTCTCCTATTCCTCTCTTTCCCTTGTCCTTCCCTTCTGCCTACCCTTCCCCTATCTTCTCATTCTTATACGCAGAGTCCCAAACTACTATTTTCTAACACCATTAAATCATATTAGTTATACATTACCACCCTGTGTAATTTCCAACGTGATTCCGACCTGTCCCACCAGATATCACACTCCCCAGAAGTGGGGGTTGTCAGTGCCATAAAGTCCAGGGTAGGGAGCCTTGGAGAGCTCAGCTGGACTGGCATCACCCGAGAGCCCATCTTCAGGGACAGTGTGCGTCGATGGAGCAAAAGGGTCTAGTCTTCTCTGAAGCCGTACCTGTCATTGTAGGCTCATACACTGGCGTTCTTCTTTCACTGGAAAATCACATGAAAGTTAGACTTCTAAGTTTGAAAGCCACTTACTGGGTGGTCCTATTCCTCAAAGAATACTTTTCTGCACTCTTTACCCATAATTATAATCCAGCAAATAACAATGACAAAAATAACTATTATGGTGGTATTATTTAATTTGATTCTCACAATATTCTTATGAGTATTATTTCTTCCACTTCTAGATGTGAAAATAGGCTTAGAAAGACCAGGTGGGTCATATGGCTGATCACTGATATCACTGGGGTATCGACCTGACACCCTGTGTGCTGACATCTGGCTGTGCTCTTCGCCAAGTCATTGCGTGGCCCCCTTGCCATCTATCTGCCATCTCCCTTCCCTGCCTCCTCACCCGTATGCACCAGGTCACTACCTACTCCTTTCTCCGTCTGCCATGCAGCCTTCTCAGATTGTGTCCTGCTCTGTCCTTCACCCAGCCTTCCCTGCACGGCCTGTCCCAGGGTACGCCATTCTTACCCACCTGCACACTCACTCTATTAGGGGTTTGCATGATCCTGGGTTGCCTGAAAGAAAATAAGAACCACCAGAGACTATGTTGGCTGCTTCATGGGTCTGTAAGCCAAAACTCCTGGCAGTCGGAGAGGTGTTTCTGCCGCCAGCTGCTGAGGCTGTCCTTGCCAGTGCACATGCCCACAGTGCATGGTGTGCATATGGCTGGCTGGGGCCTGGGTCCTGGCAGGCTGCCCAGCTCCACCTGCCCAGTTTGTCTCTGCTCACCGAGATTCTGTGCATCTCATCACTATCTAGGCAAAAGTCAAAAAGTGCATAGTATCAGAACGATGCTTTCTTCAAACAGATAAAGAACCCTTCGCAGTTACCAGGTCTGTGTGGTTTATGCAAATAACCTGCCTGTGGTTGTTGGAAACAGATGTTCACATATAAAGAAAAACTCCAGGTAAGCGGTGGCCTACCTTGTCAAGATTGCTCTCAGGCGGGACCTGAGGGCAGGAAGCTCTGTTCTTTGAGCCACAGAAACCAAGACTGTGCAATTAAAAGTTGCAAAGCCAAATTTCTGAAAAGCAACTTTGCCAACATGCCAGAATCCAAGTCAGATCGTCTCTTCTGAGATTTCTGAGAGCCCTATCCTGCTAAAGGGCATGAGTTTCATCCCACATGATCACGCAGGGGTAGCCTGCAAATGGGGTGCCATGAAGATGAGTAGCACACTGATTGAAACATTTGAACACAGCAGCAGCCTGATCTCCAGAAGCTAGCCTTGCTCAGTGCTCATTTATGGCCCAGCACTTACCGTGTGCCAGGAATGATCCTAAAGTGCTTTACGTGTATTAACTTATTTACTTTTTGTGACATTACCTCCTCTACAGACACTGAGGTACAAGAGGTTAAGTGATTTGCTTGAGGTCACACAGTGAGCAAGTGGCAGAGCAAGCTTTGAAGACAGGCTTCCAGCTCCAGCATCCATTCAGAGAAGGATAAATGAGGATCCGTATGCTTCCTGCTGTGTCATCTCTGCAGAGAGCAAACACCGACTGCATTTGTGAGTATACTTCTCCGAGGGGATTTACAATTTGGGATGAAAGTGCTTTGTGCGGGATCCTGACATTCCTGCATCCCATGCTCTTATATCATCTTAATACCATTCAGAGCAGTGGAGGATAGTAGTCAAGAATAAAAGCTGTGGCATCAAACTGTTTGGGTTTGAAATACGGCTCTCTCACCTTCTAGATGTATGACAGTGGGCACGCTTCTCAACTTCCCTGTGCCCTTGTTGCCTAAATGTATGTCAGAGCAATGCCTTTCTCATAAGGGTACATAAAGGTTAACTGGGGTAATATATGTAAAGCACTTAGAGCAGTACCTGACATATATGAAAATGCTTCATAAATGTTGGCTATAACAATTTTATCATTATGTTTTAATAGTTAAATCTGTAACATATTATTGTCCTACTTTATGGATAAGGAAACTGTGTTCGTGTATGGGTTATCGAGGCCAGAAAACATTGAAAAGATCTGAGCCAGGCCTTGGAACATGGGCAGGGTAGATGGATAAAGAAGAGGAGGTGGAGGAGGACAGGTGGGAAGGAGCCAGCATGTGGAGTCAGCAGGACACTCGACGTGGTCAGGAGACAGCAATGAGACCAGTTTCCACTGGAGAGTGTGGATTGAGTTCAGGACAGTGGACAAGACGAGCTGCCCATAGTGGAGATTATGGGAGAGACACGTATAGAGGGTCCCCTACAACTGACTTTCCCTCCTGGCTACCTGAGTTACCAAATCTAGGCTAAGAGCTGCTTGGGTCTCTGGGAGTCTACACCAGCTCTCCTTCCCATGAGATACAGCCTTTGAGTCACGGTTCTCCAACGCCGGGCAGGTGCACGGAAGCAGAGTCTGTCTCTTAGTCCAGGGGCCATGCCACTCCTCCGGCGGAGATAAGTTTGCTTCAGTCTCAGCTTCCATTTCTCCATTAGTTATGACTCTATCATGAGGATGGAACCCGATTCAACTTAGCTGGAATTTGTGGTTCTTCTTTGTCAGGCAGCAAGGATACGATGCAGGTGCACTGGGCTGCCTTTTAGGGCAGGGACATGAGCACTGTACCCTCAAAGCTTCTACCACGAAGAGCAAAATGAGCTGGGACTTAGGCCCAACCAATGTGGGGGATGGGGCTGTCTAGAGAAAACTTGCCATTATAGCCAGTGAGGGCTGGGCAGCCCTGCACACTAACTGCAAGGGCCACTGGTGACCACACTTCCTTCAGGCTTTCACCGTTCTAGAAATGGGCTCCCGAGGTCCCACCAGGCCTGGCACACTGACCCAGAGCCTAGCAGCTGTTCCCACAGGCAAGCATCTTTAGGGTCTGGTGATGCAGGCCTGGGCAGGCCATTCCAGTGTCTCTGCCTCAGTGAGCGTAAAACCCGATGACAGCCTTTTTATTATCAAAATTACAAACTTCCATTGTTGTTAGGAAAGAGGTAACAAGAGATATCTCCTGTACTTTTTTCAGAGTCCTGAAACATGTATGTGATAACTGTTTTTTCATTAAGGCTGCCCTCTCCTACAATAAACCTCTTAAAATGACATTTAAGCAAACTCCATGTGGTATAGAAGATATAATCTGGTTTTACCACAGAGACTTCAAGGGCCAACTGGACACTTGACTCAATTTTATTCTCTGGCTGGCTGTGGCTTACTGCTAGTGCAGTTAAAACCTGAGTAACCAGGTTTTAGCTATTTCTCCTATTCCTCTCTTTCCCTTGTCCTTCCCTTCTGCCTACCCTTCCCCTATCTTCTCATTCTTATACGCAGAGTCCCAAACTACTATTTTCTAACACCATTAAATCATATTAGTTATACATTACCACCCTGTGTAATTTCCAACGTGATTCCGACCTGTCCCACCAGATATCACACTCCCCAGAAGTGGGGGTTGTCAGTGCCATAAAGTCCAGGGTAGGGAGCCTTGGAGAGCTCAGCTGGACTGGCATCACCCGAGAGCCCATCTTCAGGGACAGTGTGCGTCGATGGAGCAAAAGGGTCTAGTCTTCTCTGAAGCCGTACCTGTCATTGTAGGCTCATACACTGGCGTTCTTCTTTCACTGGAAAATCACATGAAAGTTAGACTTCTAAGTTTGAAAGCCACTTACTGGGTGGTCCTATTCCTCAAAGAATACTTTTCTGCACTCTTTACCCATAATTATAATCCAGCAAATAACAATGACAAAAATAACTATTATGGTGGTATTATTTAATTTGATTCTCACAATATTCTTATGAGTATTATTTCTTCCACTTCTAGATGTGAAAATAGACTTAGACCAGGTGGGTCATATGGCTGATCACTGATATCACTGGGGTATCGACCTGACACCCTGTGCGCTGACATCTGGCTGTGCTCTTCGCCAAGTCATTGCGTGGCCCCCTTGCCATCTATCTGCCATCTCCCTTCCCTGCCTCCTCACCCGTATGCACCAGGTCACTACCTACTCCTTTCTCCGTCTGCCATGCAGCCTTCTCAGATTGTGTCCTGCTCTGTCCTTCACCCAGCCTTCCCTGCACGGCCTGTCCCAGGGTACGCCATTCTTACCCACCTGCACACTCACTCTATTAGGGGTTTGCATGATCCTGGGTTGCCTGAAAGAAAATAAGAACCACCAGAGACTATGTTGGCTGCTTCATGGGTCTGTAAGCCAAAACTCCTGGCAGTCGGAGAGGTGTTTCTGCCGCCAGCTGCTGAGGCTGTCCTTGCCAGTGCACATGCCCACAGTGCATGGTGTGCATATGGCTGGCTGGGGCCTGGGTCCTGGCAGGCTGCCCAGCTCCACCTGCCCAGTTTGTCTCTGCTCACCGAGATTCTGTGCATCTCATCACTATCTAGGCAAAAGTCAAAAAGTGCATAGTATCAGAACGATGCTTTCTTCAAACAGATAAAGAACCCTTCGCAGTTACCAGGTCTGTGTGGTTTATGCAAATAACCTGCCTGTGGTTGTTGGAAACAGATGTTCACATATAAAGAAAAACTCCAGGTAAGCGGTGGCCTACCTTGTCAAGATTGCTCTCAGGCGGGACCTGAGGGCAGGAAGCTCTGTTCTTTGAGCCACAGAAACCAAGACTGTGCAATTAAAAGTTGCAAAGCCAAATTTCTGAAAAGCAACTTTGCCAACATGCCAGAATCCAAGTCAGATCGTCTCTTCTGAGATTTCTGAGAGCCCTATCCTGCTAAAGGGCATGAGTTTCATCCCACATGATCACGCAGGGGTAGCCTGCAAATGGGGTGCCATGAAGATGAGTAGCACACTGATTGAAACATTTGAACACAGCAGCAGCCTGATCTCCAGAAGCTAGCCTTGCTCAGTGCTCATTTATGGCCCAGCACTTACCGTGTGCCAGGAATGATCCTAAAGTGCTTTACGTGTATTAACTTATTTACTTTTTGTGACATTACCTCCTCTACAGACACTGAGGTACAAGAGGTTAAGTGATTTGCTTGAGGTCACACAGTGAGCAAGTGGCAGAGCAAGCTTTGAAGACAGGCTTCCAGCTCCAGCATCCATTCAGAGAAGGATAAATGAGGATCCGTATGCTTCCTGCTGTGTCATCTCTGCAGAGAGCAAACACCGACTGCATTTGTGAGTATACTTCTCCGAGGGGATTTACAATTTGGGATGAAAGTGCTTTGTGCGGGATCCTGACATTCCTGCATCCCATGCTCTTATATCATCTTAATACCATTCAGAGCAGTGGAGGATAGTAGTCAAGAATAAAAGCTGTGGCATCAAACTGTTTGGGTTTGAAATACGGCTCTCTCACCTTCTAGATGTATGACAGTGGGCACGCTTCTCAACTTCCCTGTGCCCTTGTTGCCTAAATGTATGTCAGAGCAATGCCTTTCTCATAAGGGTACATAAAGGTTAACTGGGGTAATATATGTAAAGCACTTAGAGCAGTACCTGACATATATGAAAATGCTTCATAAATGTTGGCTATAACAATTTTATCATTATGTTTTAATAGTTAAATCTGTAACATATTATTGTCCTACTTTATGGATAAGGAAACTGTGTTCGTGTATGGGTTATCGAGGCCAGAAAACATTGAAAAGATCTGAGCCAGGCCTTGGAACATGGGCAGGGTAGATGGATAAAGAAGAGGAGGTGGAGGAGGACAGGTGGGAAGGAGCCAGCATGTGGAGTCAGCAGGACACTCGACGTGGTCAGGAGACAGCAATGAGACCAGTTTCCAATGGAGAGTGTGGATTGAGTTCAGGACAGTGGACAAGACGAGCTGCCCATAGTGGAGATTATGGGAGAGACACGTATAGAGGGTCCCCTACAACTGACTTTCCCTCCTGGCTACCTGAGTTACCAAATCTAGGCTAAGAGCTGCTTGGGTCTCTGGGAGTCTACACCAGCTCTCCTTCCCATGAGATACAGCCTTTGAGTCACGGTTCTCCAACGCCGGGCAGGTGCACGGAAGCAGAGTCTGTCTCTTAGTCCAGGGGCCATGCCACTCCTCCGGCGGAGATAAGTTTGCTTCAGCCTCAGCTTCCATTTCTCCATTAGTTATGACTCTATCATGAGGATGGAACCCGATTCAACTTAGCTTAAGAAAAATGGGAATTTATTGGCTTTAGGAATTAATTCGACTTTATTGGGGGAGACTGGCTTTAGGTGCATTCTGATCCAAAGGCTCAAACGGTGTTTTGAGGCTCCATTTTATTTCCATTTCTTGGCTCTGTTTTCTACAGTGATAGCTTGCTGGGCAGCATCAGGTACATGTCATTTTACTTCTGGAAATTTCAGTGAAAAAAGCAAGTCCCTTTCCCCCTGCTGCCCCAACAAAAGTCTTATCAAATCTCATTGCTTCTGACCGGGCCACAGACCCAGCTCTGAACCAATCGCTGTGGCCGAAAGAATGTGATGTTCTGGCGGCCAGACAGCCTGGGTCACATGCCTACACTGAGAACAATGTATGGAATCACAAGGATGTGGACTGAGCACCAGCGGTGAAGCTGCCAGAAGGGCAAAAACTCCCACAACAAAAATAAGTGTAGCTTCTTTGTACCGAGTGATTGGTAGAAGTGAGATGTGTGTGTCTGGAATGTAGAAAAGTCTGAAATAAGACTTTTAATCTTATTTATGCTGGAGAACAATGTCTACAACAGTCTCCTTATTTGCTTTAGGATTCCTTAAGCTTTGCCCAATGGGCCCCTATACACACTGTCGTTTGCTCATTTGTAAGCCTGGCCACTTGTGGACATCTATCTTAAAAAAAGATGTTTTCTCACTTTGCCCACCTGGATCTGAAAGAGTTGGCTATGGAGAAACATCTATGACCCATGACTAAGCTCTGTGATAAAGGAGACCCATGTCATTTAATTCTTAAATCCTCTTACAGAGACTTTTTGACATTTCT
>NW_011889091.1:789411-792569 GCF_000151845.1 Pteropus vampyrus | reverse complement strand
TGCTGGAGAACAATGTCTACAACAGTCTCCTTATTTGCTTTAGGATTCCTTAAGCTTTGCCCAATGGGCCCCTATATACACTGTCGTTTGCTCATTTGTAAGCCTGGCCACTTGTGGACATCTATCTTAAAACGCAATATCCCAGCATAATTTTTATAATTGAAATCATATGACATTTGCTCTCCTTTCTTGTTCCTTTGCTCTTGAGTTCACCAATGTCTCCCTCCTGTTCTGCCAGTGTCTGAACAGAAAGCTGTTCTCCAGCGACCTCGCACTGCCATCTCTTCTTATCGAAACGCGACCAAAATTTCACGATGCAGCTAAAGATGTTTTCTCACTTTGCCCACCTGGATCTGAAAGAGTTGGCTATAGAGAAACATCTATGACCCATGACTAAGCTCTGTGATAAAGGAGACCCATGTCATTTAATTCTTAAATCCTCTTACAGAGACTTTTTGACATTTCTGAGTAGAACTAAAGCTGCCAAGATGTAAATATAGTGAATCAAGTCTGTGATTAAAGTTATAAAAATGTAAGTTTACAAAAATATTAAGGTTATAAAAATATAAGGCTAAGGAATGGAGAGCTCTGAGCGCCAGTGCCATTGAATATTTTTGAGTAAGGAGACACCCAGCTCTTCATGACCTTCGTTCATTGAGCGCATACTAAGTGTCAAGCCCTGGGCATTTGTCCTTTACACATGCGATCTTATTTCATTCACAGCCATAATGATTTTGCAAGAGGAGAACCCCCTTTTTAAGTGGCACCTACTAACCTAAAATCACAGCTCATTCTTGGCAAGAATCCCTAAAAACAGAGGACATACAGAAAACCAACCACTTGACCTAACTCAATGCACCATGGAACTGGCATGTTGCCAGTTCATTCTGTAAAATGTTAAGCCCTGAGGGAGGAGTTCACCTTCCTCAATTTGTCTGACAGGGTAGCTGAGGAAGACATCGTGCAAGGTTAAAATAGCAGTGAAAAGGAAATGCTGTGATTCTCTTGCAAATCAGTGTCTTTCTCGTCTTTGCCTCTTGCTTTTGCAGAGTGGACATATCTATACCCCTGCATTTGCATTCCTTCCTCTTTGCTGAAAGTCCCACCTCTCTCACTGATGTATCTGTTTATTTCACATCCCTTGTATCCAGTCTTCACCTGCTCACTTCCCTTCCTCTCTATGGCCCTTTCTGTAATGGAATGGCTGCTTGGATTTGTTGAATGATATTCCCCTGGTCCTGTCATTTCATGCATGTCTGTGTCACTTTATCTGTTCGTCTCTCAATATTTAGCAGTCTTTGCTTGACTTCTTCCCTTGCTTTTTTTTAAGTTTGTATCCTCTTGTGTATGTTGACTGACTTGCTCCCAGGTGGAACTGCACTCCCCTGCTGCTTAGCTAGCATTGTTCACCGTTCGTTTCTGTCAAGGACTGCCACTGTGTATCTGAGCAGCAAACTTGCTTTCTTGATCTTATTTCTCCTTTGTGACTTCCTTTATTAAAACTCCTCTCCACCATATACTGGCTTTGTGGTTCTGGCAAAGTTGCCTTACTTCTCTATAACTCAGCACCCTCCTCTGTTAAATGGGGTTGATGTTAGCATTTCCATCATAATATTCTTGTGAAGATTAAATGAGCTATTTTATATATGGAAAGTATTTAGAACATTGCCTGGCACATAATAGTCATTTGATAAAAGTTAGTTCTTACTCTTGTGTTGCTGGTAGTATTACATTGTTTTGACATTTGGATTTATAAGAGTTCTTCAAGGACATAGTCAGAATGGCTATTATAAATAAGTCAACAAATATTGGAGAAAGGGAACCCTTGCGCACTCCTGGTAGGACTGCGAATAGGTGCCGCCACTATGCAAAACAGTATGGTGATTCCTCAAAAAACTAAAAATTGAGCTATCATATGACCCAGCAATTCTACTTCTGGATATTTATTTGAAGAAAATGAAAACACTAGTTCAAAAAGATACATGCGCCCTTATGTTCACGGCAGCATTTTTACAACAGCCAAGATACGGACACAAGCTAAGTGTCCATCGATTGATAAATGGATAAAGAATATGCGGTACATAAATACTATGGAATATTCAGCATTAAATCCTGCCATTTGCAACAACATGGATGGACCCAGAGGATATTATACTAAGTGAAGTAAACCAGATAGAGAAAGGACAAATATTGCATGATTTCACTTATATGTAGAATTTTTGAAAATCAAAACAAAAACAGACAGATTAAAACAAAAACAAACAAATGGTTGCCAAGTGGGAGGGGGATGGAAGGATGGGGGGAAAAGGTGAAGGGAAATGTGGTCGACAGTAGTGTGGTAACTGCACAGTGGTTACTAGTTTTAGAGTGGTGAGCACATCGTAAGATACATAAATGTCAAATCGTTATGTTGAATACCTGAAACTAATGTCATATTGTATGCCAACTGTACTTTATAAAAAAAGAGAGAGAGAAAACACAGGCATCGTGGAGGACGCTCCATGGTGGAGGAACACAGGGAAAATTTGAGGGTGTCTAGGTAGAAGGACAGTTTGTGTGCCCCATGCCAGCTTAGTATCCCCAGGCAACCCTTTGGCAGACTGGGAGGAAAGTTGCCTGTCTCTCAAGGAGGAGAAGACACCATTCTTGCTACCAGATAAGTAACGAAATGAAAAATAAATTAGTTTGGATAAATAATGATTTGATAGAAATTTCTTTTAAATGTAATGAAACTAAAGTAAGAAATGCTCAGTAGGATTGGCACTCCATCTGTTTTGTTCCCTTTGATGCTCCATCAAGATTCCTAAATGCAATTTGGATTTTGAACACATCTGGAATCAGCCAAGCACATTTTTGAAGCTGTTGGGCATTGACATTATTATCTGTATTTCCTGTCACTTAGCCGTGCCGGCCTACTGTGCATCAACCTCCAGTGATGGGTCAGCCAGTGTGCTTCATTCAGACAGCATTCAACCTCAGAGGGACTTCAGGGTCCTTATGGATACTTTGTATGTGTGTATACTTTATCTTTGATTCTGATTATAAAGGTAATAATGTTCATTATGGAAACATTGGAGAATAAAAGAGTAAAGATGCAGTAACAAGCTCTCATAATCCATTCACCCAGAAATAACTACTCTTAATGTTGTGATGTTTAC
>NW_011889091.1:783559-788220 GCF_000151845.1 Pteropus vampyrus | reverse complement strand
TGTGTGTGTGTGTGTGTGTGTGTGTGTGTGGGTGGGTGGGTGGTTGGCCTGGGGTGGGTGTCATATATCAACAGAAAACACCATTCCAGTCAATCTCATCATGATTAACAACATGAACTTTGGAGCTAGACTGCTTGGCATTGAGTCCTGACTCTGCCATTTACCAGCTGAGTGTCCTTGGGAAATTACTCACTTTTGAGTGCCTCAGTCTCTTTGTCTGTAAAATGAGTACATAATATGTCTTCCTTCCTGGGGTGGTTTTAGGGATATAATGAATTAATATTCATCAGTAGCACCCCACATGGCATAAGCACCACATAATTTGATAAATATTAGCAGTGATAACCTACAATATAGTGAGGTCAGGACCCCCAAAGGCAGGTCCTTTGTCTGACTCTTCTCATGAGTCTCTGGTCATTGCTAAATCGAATGCAGAGCTGTATTCTTGCATCTCATCAAGTTCTCTGAGTCAAGATGATATTTCCCAGTTTGGTGAGATGTTATAGCCCAGGGGACCTCAGAATTGTAGTTCGGCCCCTTGATTTTGTATGGGGAGAAACTGAGATTCAAGGGGCTCTTGTCACTTGCTCAGCTCCATGCAGCTGGCTTATGACAAGGCCACAGCCAGAGCATCCACTCCCAACGCATTTTTGTTATAAATTGAAACTTCTTTTTTTCCCTTTCTTAAATATTTCATATAGTCAAGTATGCATGTAATTTGCTAAGAGGCAAGGATTCATGAATAAAGCTCTTTCTGAATAAATAGATTTCATTCGTTAGCTTGCTTTTCTATTACAAATTATCTAACATTATCTTTATTGAAAATACTCAGTGCCAAACATAAATTGCATCTCTGAGTATGTGAACCGTATTGTTGGTGAATTTGTCCTGGAGGAGTTAAAATCCGCCTTCCCCTTTGCCCTTTCATTTACCTTCTCACTTCTTTGCTTCCATCCCGATGGAATGCTGCCAGATAGCACCCCTATTTTTAATGGCATTAAGTTAAAAATAATCCATTACCCTAACATCTCTAGTTATCTTTTTCATTATCTTTTTGTTCTCGTCTGTATGCACACAGGTTTTTGCATAGTTATAGTACACATAAAACTTTGAAGTATGATTTTCTTATCTAATATTATTTATAAATATTTTGTAGATCCACAGATTTCCCATAAATACCTACTTTTAATAGATGCATAATAAATTATAATCAAACTAACCATAAAATTATAAAATCATTTCCCTATTTTTGACATTTGTATTGGTTCCACTTTAGGGTATTGACTATGGTGCTATAGGATATACTTTTTTCTTCTGTTGATTTATTGTCAAAGGACATAGTCTCAGGACTGGAATTATGTGGTTAAATGTATGAATATTTTTAGTGTCAAAAAGTTATATTGCTGGATATTTTTTCCAGTGACAAGCCACCAGCAGTATATGAGTATGCCATTTTCACAGACTCTTATCAACATTGAATACCTAACAGCTTTTACTCACAAACAAGTGTGCTTGTCTCAGGAAAATGTTCACGGAAGTGATAACAAATCATCTATGAGTGTTATGTGGAATGAACTTAATAGTTTACCAGGATGAAAATTTTTCCTGTTTTATTTCATAATCAATTAGTAAAATCTGTAAGCACCATGACTTTTAGTTCATAATAGTGCCTTGCATAGCCGCTGTCTCATAGTGCTGTGATTTGATTTTGTGTCCTATAAGATGCTGACCTATAGTAGTCATACTCTACAGGTATCACAGTACCCTACAGTAGAAAAGTAAAAGGGGAGGGTAGGTGGGAAAATATGGAAGAGATGCCATCAGATTTCCCAGTGGGCTAAACAGGGAGCACCTCTCCCAAAGTCAGGGTCACAACCTGGTCCACGGGTACCCTGGGCATTATCAAGTCTGTCCACGTCTACTCCCGACCTTTAAATGTGAATCTCCTCCCGCTCCTCTGCCCCTCCCCCCCCCACCTCAGCATCTCTTCTGCCTCAGCTTCCCCTCCGTTCCCACCCCTCTCCCCCTGGTTGGACTTATGCTACTGGCACTCACTTATTTGGTCAGGAGTATGGCATCATTCCCAGCCTTGGGGGATCCGAAGTTTAAACATGTTGTATGGGTCCTGCCTTCTCAGAGTTTGAAGTCTGAGAGGAGAGGGAAGGCATGGTTTTTTTTTTGGTTTTTTTTTTTGGTTGTTTTTGTTTTTTAAGAAAGAACATGATTAATGCCATAAGGAAACTTCAGATAGGATTATCTGGGTGGTTTCTTTTGGGCAAGGTACTTGAGAAGACTTTACAGAAGTGACATCAATACTGGATTGTGAGGAATGGGAAGGATTTGGACAGTGGTTCTGACAGTGTCCCTAGCTTCTCAGGATCCTCAGTGCCCTCTAGATCCTTATTGCCTTAATCACCAACCCAGGTACCTCAGAGAGGTGAATATGCCAGGGGGCATGCAAAAGGTTGAAAAACATACCTGGAGTGTTTCCTTCTCAACTTAGATGGTTTTGGTATTTCCTTTTTTAGTGGAGTGAAATCAATTTTTTGAAAAGTGAATGTGTTTGAGCTGGGCAAGGCAGCAGAAGGGCCACCAGTATGGTGCCAGATGTGTGAAGGAAGACAGCCGAGCTGAGGCTTCCTGAATGTTTGAGGTTGGCGTTCCTTCAGACTGGTCCATGCCTGTGCCTTACTGATCTTTGCTTGTTTTATTCACCACTGCCTGTCCTGGAGCAGTTGTTAGACATTTAGGTTAATTAATCACTGGGAGAAGGGACACTGGCATTTCTTGTAATGTTAGTATGTAGGTACCATTTATGGTGTTAGATTACTAGGGCTGTAGAGCCAATCATGATTCTTGTGTCAGAGAAGAATCCATGTTGCTGGATTTTAAATGTATGAGAATTAGATCATTTGTATTATCTCTTTAGTTGTTATTATCTTTTCTGCTTAATCTTCCTCTGCTCCAACCCAAGCCTCCTCAACTATTTCTCTTTCTGTAATTGCAGACCTCTGTTAACCTATGTACATTATAGCCAATCTTTTCCTCATTTCCACCAATTTACCAGGCTGGGGGGATATTACATATTTAGAGGGATGTCATCCCAAGTGATTTTGTGTTGGAGAAGGAAGCTCAAACCCCTGAGGACTTATAAATATTTCTAAATGTGTTTAGTTTCAGTGTCTCAGAATACTTGTAATTGCTATATCATTATGACATAGTATGGACAGACACATTTATCTGCTGCTTTTTCCAGTTCTAATCATCATAGTAATGAAGTTTACACTCATCCTCCCCACCTACGTAGACAAGAAGGCATCCCAGGGAGCAGAGCCCACTTACAAACCTGAATAAACTGCCTTACCAAGGTTCTCCTAGAACTCTGGGTCTGGAACTTTCGTGTTAGGATTTGACCAGCTCCCGTGTACAGTCAGGAAGCTGCGGCTGTGAGGGTAGAATGCCTTTCAGGGGTTGGAGGAGGAGTGAGGTCAGGCTCCTAAGTAGAGCGACCTTGGTTCAGCTGAAGTTTTTACTGCTCGCTGTCTATTGATCTGAACCAGGCCCCTTCCTCTTCCTCCCTTTGAGGAAGTGGTGGGTTCTCTATAGGTGGATTCAGTACCCAGTGCTCCTCAGTAATGGGATTTATTCAGAGTAAAATAAAAATAGACATACTACCCCTTCCACCTACCATAGGACCTGAAACCCCCCAAATTCCCCCCCACCCCCACTAAAGCTCTAGAGTTGAGGGTAAATTTGGATGTACAGAGAATAGTCTCTCACATTATTCTTTTCCTGGGGCCTGGAGAAAGTGGAACTTGTCAAAGAACTTTCTCTCTTAGAACAAAACAAAACAAAAACAAAACTAGTTCTTTTGGGACTGGAACTAACCTGACACTATAGTAATTCTCTGTTCCTGGGAATCTCTTTTAAGAACTCCATGAATTAATCATCGACTTCTGATTCCTGAGCATGGATGCTCTCCACAGATCATTCTTGTCTCCCTGGAGTCCTTGTGCATTTTCAGCTGAGCTTTACCATTTGAATCAATCAGGGTAGACTTGCATATGATAGCGTATAAGATAAATCCTGAAATCTCAGCCAGTATCATTCCTCACTCATGTAAAGTTCAATCTAGGTTGGGTGGCCCTCAATCTTATAGCTACACCATCTGGTACATGTGGGTTTCAAAGTCACTGCTAAAAGGGAAGGGAGAGATTGAGGAGGCACACTGGTTTTTCCTGTTTCAGCTCAGAGGTAACGTAGCCAAAACTAGTCACATAGCCCTAAGGGGGTGAGGAATGTAGGATGCATATTGTACATTTAGTGAGCACCAACCAACATTCTGCCGCATTATTCTCAACCCAAAATGTTTGTCCCTTGGAGGGTAAAAGCAGTTCATTTTGCTCTAAAAGCTTCTCAGGTTTGGGAAATAGCAAGAGTTCTTTTTAATGGCACCCACTTCATGGTTGTCCTAGAATACCAGGTGACCTCCATTCTCCCTGTAAATCACACTGACTGACACACGTGGCATCTGTCCGCACACTTTTGGCTAGTGGGTCACTCCCAGGATATGTTCATTCACTTCTGTCCCCTCCCCTCCAGTTATATGTTTACCAGTGTGGAAGACTGTTTATAAAATATATTCACAATTGACCCCCTCC
>NW_011889091.1:779845-782680 GCF_000151845.1 Pteropus vampyrus | reverse complement strand
GAAACGGAATATTATAGATGATTAGATTATGAGGGGAAGACTAAGGCTGTTGAACAAAGAGGCCTCACAATAATTTGATGGTTTAAAGAATATAACATTTTATTTGCTTGTTTGATTTTCTAGGTAGTAATTTAAGGTTAGCACTCTAGGTCAGAGGGAAGTCTGTTTGTGCAGTCATTCAGGGGTCCAGGTTATTCATTATTTTGAACTGTGGACTCTTAAAGCCTTGTTGTTATCTAAATGGCTGAAAACCTGTTATAAGTTCTGGAATCAGAAGAGGAAAGAGCATTGAGAAGGCAAATTTCTATCTTAAGGCGTCATCCCAGATGCCTTCTGCAAACACTCTAGTACAAACCCATCACTTCTGCAAACAATCTCTTGACAAAAACTCAGTCACATGATCATGCCTAACTGCAAGAGAGATTGGAAAATGTTTGGTTTTAGGGCAGAAACACCCTGATCTATAATGCTTTTATTACAGAAGGGAGAGAATAGAATTGGGTGAAGAGCCAGCAGTCTGTACTTGAGTGATGCATCTTAAGTATGTTTGTTGCAAGAAAGACAATGGGAAACTTGAATTAATGGGCTCATACTCAGTGGTTAGGCCTTGATGAATAGATGTACATTTCTATATTTTAAATTAAAATAGCATATTAATGGCAGGATGTATCTGTTTACATGACTTTTAGCCTTGATTCCTTAAAATTAGTCGATGAGTTTTAATGGTCCTGCTTATGACAGATATGAGGATTCTATTCTTTCTTTCTCTTGGTTCTTTAATATCTCTAAATATTTTCTCTTTCGTTTTCACTTTTGGGGGATCAAGAACATGGCAGACCTCTTGAGTGCCTACGTGCTGGTTTGAAATCACATGCATTTCTGAAGTAGATCCAGCTTTTCAAAGAAAATGTAAAGCTAGCTCAGTGCTTGAGATATGGTCAGGAAAAAGGGTAATTTCCAAATTTACTCACTCCTTGGTCAATATCGAAGAAAAAGTTAATATTAAAGATGAAGAGACAGTGCTTCCCGTGTCCAGTTTTGCATCCACACAATGCTTGCTGAACAAGTTCAAATGGCTCCATTTATCTTGGGAACTGAGGACATAAGAGCTTGATTTCTGGCAACACAATGAACTGTTGGAAGTTCCTCTCAGAGCTGCTCTTAGTAAGTGGTCCGAGTCTGTCCTTTTGTATCAAGAAGAGCCATTCCGAAGATTTGAAGAAATGGATGCTGGCCCTTGAGTTGAGCACATGCCATTTAAAACTTCTGCAGATTGGGGCAGCTTCCCTCAGCCTGTCCATGAGCCCAGAAGACTCAAGTACCCAGAAGTACGCTCCTTCAGGGAGCCTGCATCCAGACTCTTCTTTGTCTTGATGCTTCTTAAAGAATCATCTCACCTCCTTCCACCCCGCTCCATGTTCATTTCCCTGAGTTCACATTAGTTGGCCTGACTCTAGAAAAAGGTTTTGAAATAAAAGAATATTGTTTAACTTGAGAGGAAGTCATATTTTTCTCTATTTTTTGAAAACTTGACTTAAAAGTGATAATGTCGAAGCATCTAAATAGATACACAGCAACAGGATATTACAGACCTTTTACAATTTGGCAGTGTGTGAGAGCTGGGTTAGGGTGTGTCAGCTTCCTGATATTGTCTCATATCTGCTTAGTCTCAGTCACACAGTGCTGACCTGGGAGATACTGTTTATTAAATAGAGGATTTTTTTTTTTAATATATTAGATAAGGAGGAACACGTAGGACACCGTTGCAGGAAGCTAGAAATTTAAAATTGCAATATGATTTTGCTTTCCAAATGTGGGTTTAGATTGTGGAGATACTGATAGCTCCTCTTTCTGAATACCTACTGTATGCCAGACACTGAACTAAAAGCTTTACATGTATCGTTTCATTCGTTCTGTGAAACAGTCCTGTCATCGTCACCCCCAGTTTACAGAGCAGAGACGGAGGTATCCAAAGAGGTTAAACAGCTTTCCTAAAATCATCTGTCCGTCGAGTCGTGGAGTTGGTATTCGGCTCCAGTGTTCCCGTGTCAGTCACAGTGCAGGACAAAGGGCACACACAGCAGTCTTTATTCCAGAAAATCATAAGAGGTGCTCGGTGGGAGTCAGCATTCCTGCAAAAGACATCGGTCTGTCTGTATGGCTCATTTTGTGAAGGACACTTGATAGCACATGGAAAAAAAAAGGCAGATTATATTTCCTGATAATGTGGCTGAAGACAGTTACTACCCATCTCCTAAGAACAAGTAACTCATCACCCCATATTTTGTAGTGCAAGGTCTGAGTGTAGTCTTATTTCCCAGCTCTGATTTTGCATGTGTTTCTTGGCATCTCTGCTCTGGGCAGATATTTTCCCATAGAAGGTTCTGCTGTGGCACTGGCTTCTTCCGTGTACATGATGCCAGAGGCCCATTTCGTCAGCCTTGAATTGGGTTCTCTATTTCTAGCTTGAAACCCACTCAGAATGTGTCACTTCCGAATTTCCCTGTAACCTTGGGGTTTAGGAATGTCAGTTGTTTTTTCCTGTTCTTTCTGGAAATCTCTGTTTTAAATCAGAGAGGAAAAAGCTATTTAGGTCCTCACAAGATTTATTAAAAGCAGCATCTGGCTTTGGTAAATGGTTGCAGATGATGAAGTTCCCCTTAGAACCTGGACTTCACAGTCACAGACAAGTGCATTGTGGTTGGGTGAGGGTGAGGAGGCCAAGGACTGAGACGGGCAGGAGAAGAAAGACATGGGCCCCCCACATGAAGGGTGGGCGCCCTCCATTGTTCTCTTAGCATTCTGCACTTCCCGCTCCGAGGCATTAAAGTTGCC
>NW_011889091.1:766492-778775 GCF_000151845.1 Pteropus vampyrus | reverse complement strand
AGCCCACCATTTCCTTTAATGATGCAAAAACTAGATTTGGCTTCATGCCTTTATCCTGCGTCTTTTAAAGGGAAGAGAAGGATGTGTACAGATGTCACTGTCCTGGAGTTCCTGGGAACAGGCACATAATGTACTTCTCCAGGGTATTTTTCAGAGAAATGGACCTTTACAGACCTAAGCAGTGTTCCCCATGTGAGTTTGGCTCATAGTTTTACATAGAGGAGTTTTGATTAATTGGTGTCAAGAACTGTGAAAGGTCTGAGATTTTACCCTCTTTCACTTTCACGAATTAGCCTGCCACAGTGTCGTGGACGCTGGCAGAATACTGGAGACACCCGAGTGAGAGACAAAGGACTTTATTACTCACAGCATTAGCAGTGGCCAGAATATCAGCAATTTCTCGTACCCATTCTCCAAGCCCCAGTTCTCACAGGCTGACATAAACAGGACCAGGTGACATCTGCATATGCAGTGGGATATGTTACATGAGAGGACTTCTGAGCTTACAGAACTCATTTTTTTTACAGTGGGCAATAAGCGTGCTTACTCTGTGCTCTGAAGGGGCACACTATCTCTATCTTCTGAGGCTGTTCACTAAACAAAAATCCTTAAAAAGATATTCTAGAACAAAGACAGTCAGTGGCTCTGCTTCCAAGACATGCAGAAACACAAGGCATCTATAGAGAACTGCCTGCCAGGAATAACTGCCTGTCAGTAATAACACGGAAAGCTCATGGAGGTGTGGATAAAGCTGAATGCTGAGGGAGACAGTGGACTTTTAAAGTTTCCTAGGTTCCATCTCAAATGTAACGAGTGAGTACCCAGTTCCCCCTTGTATCAGTGAGCATTCGCTATCCAACAAACACCCCATAGTTTAAGGGTTTAAAACAACCACTTACTTGGCTCATGAGTCTGTGGATTGGCTGGGCTGTTCTTCCAGGCCTGGTGGGCTCAGCTAGTCTCTGTTAGGCTCATGCATTCACGAGCTGGTGGTTCTAATGGTTGTCATACTGTCAATCAGGACAACAAGGGCAACTAGCTAAATGTCTTTTGTCATCCAGCAGGCTGGCCTGGGCATCTTCACACGCTGGCAGTCACAGTGTTTTCAGAAGCACGAGACGATCCCTGATGTACGCACCCTTTTCAAGCCTCTGCATCAGGTTTGCTAACACCCCGGTAGCACAGAAGGTCATATGGCCAACCCAGATCCAAGGCCAGAGAGAGACTCCACCTTTTGAGGGAGGGGAAGAATTTGTGGCTACTTTTACAATCTTCACACTCCAGATCTCTGCTTGGCTCCTTCCAGCTCATTCTCCAGGTCTTAGCTCCTTAGAGTCTGGCCCTCTTGCCTCCTGTCATCCCTTCTACCCCATGACGCAATTTCATGTTTGTCATAATTCTTACTAGATTCTGATATTATTTACTTATTTATACATTAAAGTAAAACAAAGAAATAAAGTAAAAGACATATAATCAGAAAAATAATGTTTCTCTGACCACAGAGTTATCTCTTGAGGACAGTAATTTATCTTTGGCATTCAGAGAAGCACCTGGATGTATTAAGTGTCAATAAAAATCTGTTAGTTGAGTGACTTCTGAGACAGTGAGTTTGGTCATCTTTATGGGAATGGAGGAGAGAACCTCGAAGACATAAACCAAACCTTTGCCCTGACACCCCATGGTAGGAGAGCTTTAGAGGTGGAATTATAGGGACGGGCACCAGGACGGGAAGCCAGGATAACTCAGTTATCAGGTGTCTTCACCTGCCAGATGGGAGAGACTTCCAGATTGTGACCATATCTTTTCCTTCGATTGAGGAATGATTCAGCTTGTTTAGGTTCAACTTATTACAGGATTCACTGGCATTTTAATGATGGTACTGTTTTTCTGGGGGAAGAACACTCTACATTTGTAGGATTTATAAGCTTAGAAGAGGTACCTGTTGGATTTGTAGTTGCTTTCTCTTTATAATGTCATTTAGCCTTTATATAAATCACTCCTAACCTTGCTTCAAGCCCTGGAAAAAATGACAATCAGCCCATTTTCCTCTCCTTTATTCTTTTGTTTTTGTTTTGTCTCAAGTCTCACAGTGTGGACATTAGGGAAACCTGGGTATATTAGTCAGAGTTTAACTATGTCTTCATGTATTTAAACCTCACTCCTTGTTCTAGAATCTATGTTAGAGATCACCTAGAGAAGCAGACCAGTAGGAGATTTATATTGATGTATTTATATATCTATCGATCTATACAACTATTTGTCTCTATTTTTCTATCTATCTATCTATCTATCTATCTATCGATCTATCTATCTATCTATCTATCTACCTACCTACCTACCTACCTACCTATCCATCCATTCACTTATTTATTACAAGGAATTGGTCTATGTAATTAAGCTGGTAAAGCAAATCTGAAATCCATAGGACAACATCCCAGAATTGGAAGATCACAGACAAGCTAGAATTTATAGGCAAGGGCCAAGTCTACTATACACAGGACATCTTCTTCTTTGGGGGGGAAAATCTCAGTCCTGCTTTGAAGGCCTTTCAAATGATTGATTAGGCCCACCTAGATTCTTCAGGATAATCTCCCTTACTGAAAGTCAGTTGATTAGAGACTTCAGTTACATCTGCAAAATACCTTCACAGCAACACCCAGATTAATCTTTGATTGAATAACTGGGACTGTAATCCAGCCAAACCGATACATCAAAAAAGCCATCATACTGGACTTACAATGAGGTACAGGGTAGAAAAGGAGCCTGAGCTAGTGTTCAAAAGGTCTGATGTATTCCTTGATCCTTCCTTAGGGCTGATGAAGAGTAAGTTAATTCGGTAAACTAATAATTTCTAATCTAATAATCTACAAATAGAATAATAATTTACCCCAGGTATGACCCATGTGAAAAAGACTCAAGTGTGTTGGTGAGACCCTAAGAAACACTGAGTTTATATTAGGGCAGGGGCCAGGAGTGGATGGGGTGCAACAAGCTTTGGGGGCTGTGGATTGGTGACTCACCTCTCATTTCACAGGGGACTTATTCTCCAGGCTTGAACATGCCACTTCACCTTTCTTTTATCTCAGTTTCTTCACCTATAAGTAATTATTTTCAACAATAATTTAGCCTAAGTTTTACACATTCCAAAATTCTACATCTCCAGGCACATATGTGCTCACACATGTACATAAACATACATAGTACTCCAGACACATACATATGTGCACTTACACATCAAGAATTCTTGAAGTTCAGACAAAGGTAAAATTTGAAAAGCGGGACACTAAAGTTAGTAATTTTAATACCTGGGATGACTTCATGTTCTTTTTGGGTATCATCCAAAACTGGGTCCCCATTCAACTGTGGGTTCGAGTCAGAATGTGTGCACTGATCTTAACAAGAAACACTTCCTGGGTCCTGGGAAGCTTCTTTGTCTTTCTCCTGATCCCTCCAAATACTCCAGGTGCTACCAATGCCTAGAATTTTATTAACAACAGGAGTCTTCCTTTCATTTCATATTAGAAATAAGTTTAAACTATCAAACATACTCAAGAAAGGTAAGAAGGTAAACAAAAGGCCAATGGCAGATTCTTTCAGTTCTTTATCAGATTTTGATGAAATATAGAAAAACCTTTGTGGTGGCCTCACTACTTGGAGAGATGAGGGCTGAAAGACAGCAGAAGGTTGAGTCGGGGCAGTGGCACCTGGCAGCTAGCTTGATAGCTGGCCCAGCCAGTCCACAATGCAGATATTTCAAGTTCTGCTGACTTGTGTTTTTTTTGTTTGTTTGTTCTGTTTTGTTTCCGATTCTTCTTCAGAAAACAATTATAGAAATATGCTTGGCCACTCGAGCCCATGTTATTATCATGAATTTGTATCAGGTTTTCTTGAATTTGAAAAGGGAAATTGTGAACGCAGCCCTTCCTTTTCAGCCTGTAGCTCCCAGAAATAAGTATAAATAGTCGCTGGGATGAGACTTTTTCGCAAAGCCATCCCAGGATTTCCTCAAGGGTCAGGAAGAGGGTTGAAGTTTTACAAAGTTGTCTATCCTTAGAACAAAATAAGCACCCAGCTGTGCCAGGCCGGGCCCCCAGCCCTCACAGAGGCAGATTCTGCACTGGCAACATGGCGATAATGGAGAGGGTCTGCTCTTTCTGAGGGGTGTATGAGATGGCGCACGGGAGGTGAAAGCCCTTTGGAAAATCATGGGGAAATATTTTTTCAATATCAAATTTGAAAATGTTTAAAATTTTTTAAAAAATCAAAATGCTGAAGCATTTAGAAAGGGCGTTTTAGTTCTCTATTGAAATCAGAAGTTTAGGAGAAAGACTGGTGAAGAGCCACTATAATTTCTAAAGTTTGAAGTAGGTCAGCAGACTCGGGCTTTTATTAGAGGGCTTTGACGCAATAGTTGTTTCACTACTTGGAGGCCATTCATGTTGCAGCTACACAAAGGCTTAGTTAAATCACATTTCAATTTATTTAAACCACCGTTTATCAGGAGCCTAACCTGAGCGATGTCAAGTCTAGTGTTGACTTCCGGGTCCAGTGTCCTGACCCCAAAAATTGCCAAAAGGGATCCTTGCCTCAGAAAGCAGCCTTCCCTGGTCTCTCTAAGGGTTGTGAGGTCTGTTTTCCTGCCCATGCTGTTACCCCAGCAGAGGGCAAGAGAGCCTCTGCCCACTTAGAGAGGCTGCCCTCCTCCTGCCCAAAGCCTCGGGCCTTGCGAGTGGAAGTCCACTGGAGGAGTGGGCAGGGGGGACTCCTGCTACTCATTTCCTTTTGACCAACAGAAAGGGGCCTTCTCACCTCCAGTGGTTCTGGTGTCCCCAGTCCCCAAAGTTCTTATTTATGTTTGTAAAACCGTTAGTATCTTGGGTGTCTTCAGTTTGTGGTCCCATTGGAAGTTGCAAAGGTCGACCCACTTGTTTATCCTTGATGGTGTCTGGATGGGCTTTCCTTCCTGCCTTACTGGGTCCAGTGTTAAGAGAGAGGACCCAACAGACCCTCCTGAGGAGGCTGCATTGATCCTTTCTTCCCCAGGTGGCCCTGACACCTAGAAGTGCCCGTCTACTGTGGCTGAATACCTCCAGGGTGCAAGGGTAGTATATGAATTTTGGATGCTAAAAGTTGTGCTAATGAGGCTTATCTTCTTGCTGGGTACCTAAAACCAGAATCATGGATTTACAGAAAGTCAGAAATGGAAGAACCTGAGAGGTCATCTAGTCCAGTTCCTTCCTGTACCAATGAGGAGATGGAGAGGTCAAGTGACGTGTCTCAGGCTGCCCAGTCAGTAGGGAGAAGAGCAAGGACAAGAACCTGAGTTTCATCTCTCCAATGGCAGAGTTCTCAGTCATTATCCAGCCAACACTACATTATATGTGTTCACTTTCCATTGTGGTCACTATGTTAATAACACAACATTTTAAAGACAAATTTGTTTCCATTTCTTATTCTCCCCCAAACCTGTAATATATACATGTTTTAGGCCATTGCAGATATCTGCTTCCTGTCCAGGGTACCAGCTACAGAAGTCCCTGTACCTGCTGTTGTGAGTCTCATGCTGAGCCCTCGGATTAATTTTTTGGTGAGTTCATTGACCCTGCTGCTTGAATGCAGGGCTAAGTCAGGTGGCCGGGAACAATGATGACGGCCGCAGGATCAATGGTCCAGTGAGGCATGTGGTGGAGCGCCCAGCTCCACTAGTCTCACGGCAAGAAAGCAAGAGGCCATCTCTTGTCTGTGCTTGAGAGGATCACATCTACCATTACCATCTTCTCTTTGTAACTGTGCTAGAGATTTGACCAGATGATGTTAACAACACATCAAACTCTTCAATGATAGATTCAGCCTATATAGTATTCTTATTGGTCAATTCATCTTAAGCCACTTATGGTAGCAATTTATTTGGACCTCACAGAGACTGAAAAATCCAATAATCTAAGACATTTATTTCTTTATGTAGGTAATCCAGGCAATAATGGTACCATTGCTTGGGATTTATGTAATTTGTTTCCTTCAAAGAAACTTAAGTGCTTTTAAATTAACCCATTCGTCTTCAGGCACCTCCAAGGGGACTACTGTCTACAGACTCTTTTCCTTCATGAGGAAGTGAAGCAAAGCAATATTGTCTGAAATCACAGGAGGTCAACCATAGATCTGGGATGAGCATTCAGAACTCTGTGTACCAGACCGATATACACTTCTTTGGTGATGCTGACTTTCAGACGGCTCCATCTTGAATGGGATTGGCAAATATATGGCTCTGGGTGCTGCCAGGCCCTTGCTAATTGATTATGGCATTCTTTCCCATTGAGCCAGTTTGTTGCCTCAGAATTCTCCCCAGTGGTGCTCTACAACCTGTCATTTCAATCAGTGTTAGCAAACAGGATCCTTTTTGTCATTTAAGATCTAAAGGTTGAGCTAAAATGCTACGCAGGCCTTATCTGTTGCATGAAGTATTTGTGTCAAAATCCCGATGTGGCTGTTGAAAAGTCACAAGATTCTGACCTGCTATAAGGTTAGCTTTCATTTGACTTTATGCTAGAAAATGACATGGAAAATAGGATAACATGGGACAGGTCAGCAAAGAAACCAGGGGCCACTAATGAGCAGTTTTCTGTAGCTACTACAGATGGTCCCTGACTCACGATGGTTCAACTTGTGATATTTTTGACTTTACAGTGGTGCAAAAGCAATATGCATTCAGTAGAAATCATACTTAGAATTTTGAATTTTGATTTTTTTCCCCAGGTATGTGGTACGATATTCTCTCGTGATGCTGGACAGCAGCAGCGAGCTGCAGCTCCCAGTCAGCCGTGCGATTATGAGGAAAAACTACTGATACTGTACAGTGTACCATGTGGCAGCATTTTCTGGATATTGTATTTTGGGTCTACTTGTCTAGTAAATGTCGAACTGCGTCTTCTGCTTCTGGCAGGAAGACGAGGAAGGCAATTACAGATGCTCCTCAACTTACGATGGGGTTATGTCCTGGTAATGTAAATGTTCAGAGCATGTTTAAGGTAGCCTGGGCTAAGCTATAATTTCCAGTAGGTTCAATGCATTTTTTGATTTATGATATTCTTAACTTATGTTGGGTTTATAGAGATATAAGCCCATTTTAAGTTGAGAAGCATCTGTACAAAAAGAGTGAGCCAGGATTGAGGTGAGACATTTTCTATTTCCGTTACCAAACAGTTTTGGTTATATGTGAAGGTCGGGTCTCCTGTGTCTGCTTTCAATGTTGGGCTCAAGCTGTACAAAAGTCAATAAAAGCAAAGGTTTCTCTTTTTTATTATGGAGCCAGTCCGGAGACCTCAGAGGTAGGGTTGAGTGGAATATCCAGGGAAAGTAACTACACGTCTCTGCACCCCAGGGAGAGAAAGAGTGATTTTTCTAATTTCAAGAAGAGGAAAGCAATTGAGATTTGCTCAACTCAAGGATATAATTAGCTGACAAGGTGGTATTTTTTTTTTTTCTTCCTAGAGAAGCAAGTTTCCCTTCAACAGATTTTGTGTTCATGAATTGGAAGATGGTGGAAGAAAGTCAGGATCATTTGAAAGGGACTAATTATAACAGTTTCACCTTTGAATCGACACTAAGTGGGTGGCAGAGGTGGAAACACCCTTATAACTTCAATATTTTCAGGTTTATAAAGTGGAGAAGGCGGAACAGACTTATTTTTAGCACTTAGCATGTCGACAGCCACTGATTTAAAAATAAGTATGGATTGCAAAGCCCACTGGTCTCATGATGTCTAAGATAAGAGGTTTTCAAGCTATCTAAGCAGCCTCTGGCTTTTCCTTACGGCCATTCTATGGAAAGCTGTCAAGGAAACTAGGCTTCTCACTCTTGTTTTGGGGCGCTAATCTCTGCAACGTTCTGTGAATCTCCTTCCATGCCAAGCCATCGATTTCCCCATATTGTCTACTGGTTTCCAGGGAGGTGGCCCTCCAGGCACCAGCCCTCATCTCACAGCTCCTCTGTGGTCCTACCTCTTTCCCTCTCTAGCACCTCCATTGACTAACTTGCTGATACCTGTTCCATTTTCTTGGGTTCTTGGATTCCTGTGTCACCAGATGGATTCCTGTGTTACACCTCCCTGGCTATATGGTGACATGTTAACACAGGGCTTTTGAAGACACATGGCTAGAAAGTTTCTGCCCTGTAAGGTTTTGGTGAGGGGCTACTTTTGGGATTTCTCCAGTGTTGATGATCACCTTCATCCTGTACTAGCACTGGGCTAGTCCTGCCCGCTTCTTTCAGTCCAGACTACAACTTCCACATCCAAGGCACAAAGACACATAATTACCACTGTCTTGTGTACACTTATGGAGTAGGGGAAGGTTAGAAACAATCTCCTGCTGGCTCTTCCACTCTGCAATTTCATTCTGTAAATGATTGGATGTGGTTTTGCTTGAAATAGGAACCCACTGAGCACTTTATGCACAGTTAGACTCCATGACCTCTTTTTGGTGATATTTTATTATATCTCCAGCTCTTCTCCTTCCAGAAAAGAAAGCCCAAGTTATTTTTTCACCTGTGAGATCTCTAAACAACACTGGATGCACAATATTCTAGTAAGAAACAAGAGGATTCATTTCATGATTAAGTCAGGAAGAGCAAAATTCTGGCTGAGTAAGTCACTTGATTGAAAACTCTGGATTATCAGTAATATTAAATGTTACTATAAGTGAATAATGGGATATTGAATTTAATGGATCCATTCAATAAACAAGCACTTATTGAGCATCTACTATGCACAAGACACTGTGATAGGCTAGGCCAGGCACTTAACTCTTCTTTATGCTAGAATCTGATTTGATTGGGCTTAGGCGGAACCTGGGCATCGGTAATTTCTAAAAGTTTTCAGGTTATTCTAGTGTGCATCAGTGTCTAGAACCACTGGATTAAATGATTAAATGGTAGAAGCCAGTTTACTGCAGTACATCGTGGCTGGACTGTGGCTGCAAGCTTGGTTATAAGTATTCACTCCGTCAATCACATTTAGAGAGATGACATAGGTATAACACCATAAAATCTATTTACACTAATGGATGAGGGTGTACTCATAGAAATCCTACACATGGAAGGATTGTTGGGAGCCTAGGAAAGGTGGGATGGTAAGATAAATAACCGAGGGAGTAATTGGGGAACACATTCTAAGGGTTTAAGAAGGGTAGAGCAGTACTTCTCAAATTGAAATGTACAGATGAATCACTTGATTTTATTAAAATATAGATTCCAATAGAATAGGCCCAGAGATAATATAATTTTTGAAAAGCTCCCACTTGCTGCTGCTGGTCTGTGGACCATCCTTTGAGTAACAGGCTCTAGGAGTCTGTCGTTGTTGTGCTAAAAACACAAAAAAATTTCCACCTTGGTTTTATGGAAGACTTTTTTTCCAATGGAAATATATATATATTTTAATTTTATAGTGTAGGTCAAATAGAAGTTTGAATCTGCTTATGGACATTTCCTTTAAAATGTAATTTAGCCAGGTGGGTGAGTCCACACACACTCCTTGGACTTTAGAGAATTAGCTCCAGAGTGAAGCCCTGGCTTTGCCCAGTTCTCCCCTTTGGAGGTCATGGGGTGAGCGGGAAGGACACGGGTCTGGGGTCATAAGGACTGAGCTCAAATCTCTGCTGACTCATCCTGGATATGTAATTTTGTAAAAGTTGAAGAAACCTTCTGTGCCTTCAGTTTTTCATATGTAAAATGGTTTTTTTGAGTAAATTAAGCAATATTGTATCTATCTGAAGCAATTGGGACAATGCCTGGGATGGAGAAGGTCCTCATTGAATTGAAGGCCTTCTGATGGTATACCACTCACTGTGGAGGCCTTATAACGGTGTGTCATCCACTGTGGATGCCTTTTACGGTGTGTCATCCACTGTGGAGACCTTATGCAGTGTGTCATTCACCATGGAAGCCTTATGATGTACCATCTACTGTGACGGCAGTGCCAATGCAGAGATGAGTAAGACAGACACTGTTCGGGATGTGGAAGGGAAGAAAGACAAGAAAACCAGAAATGACACAGGCATGATGGGTCCATGAGGACCAGCCAGCATAGAGGTGCCCTGGTGCTGTGAGACAAGGGGACGCTCTGCTGTCTTGTGTGTGTGCTCATTGTCCGATAGGAAATCATCTCTTGTTTTCCAACTGAATGAGTAAAAATCTCATTTCTTTCTCCAAAAAAGCTTAATTCTGACTCACTGTTTTTTCCCTAATGGGGTTAAACTCAAAGACCAGATAGATGGATCTATTTTGGTTTCACAGAGAGAAACCATTTACATAGGAAGGGGTTCAAAACTGGTTTTTCTTTAGGGGAGAAAGGAGAAACTGCAGATCAATTCAGTCATTCTTCCTAGGGGGGGAAAAAAAAGAATGAAAGAGAAGATAAGGAAGCAATTTCACAGCTCCAAAAGGGAATAGGGAGTAGAGTTCCAGCTCTTCTGAAATTCATTTAGAGGGAACGGCTTCTGTCACTGTGTTGCATCGCACTCCAACGTGGGCCTGATGCCCAGAGCTTCAAAACTGCACCCCAACTCTGCTGCCACAGTTTATAGGATCAGAGACAAATGCCTTTAGATATCTTTTCTGTCATTGGAAGGAGACCTTGTCAGATACCATCAGAATTGCTGCTATAGAAATTGCCACTTTAAAACAACCAAGGGAAATATTAGAACTTCACAGTGTTGAGAAACCGGAGAACTCAATACAGGATATTTGCCGGTAGAACCATCACACTGTTTTACAATGTGTGCTGCACAAGTAATGGCTGGACTGAAACGGGACAGTTGCCTCTGCAGTACCAGTTGTCCTAAATCGAGGTCTATATGGTGGGTGTTGAAATGCAGACTTTCAGACAGAGCCTGGCTTTCCCAGAAAGTATCAGTGCTGCTTCCTGGTGACATTATGACACCTATGGGAATGATTTGTATGTATCCTGGAGGAAGGAAGGAAGGAAGGGAGAGAGCTGTGTCTGCCCCTTTGCCAGTTTCTTCTCCAATTCGTCCTCCACACTTCTGTCAGATATATCTTTCAAGATACCAAATCTTGTTATATGATATCTTGTCTTAAAGTCCCCACAGGTTTCCCTCCACCTCCCTTATTGGATATAGGATGCTGCCCAAACCTCAAAAGGCCTCACCTCTTACTAGGCTCCTTACTTTAACTGGTTGGGACATCTTCTACTCCTGGAAGAGCCCCCACACTCCTCTGCCTGACATTTGTTACCTTCTCCCCCGAATCTTGCCTAGTTCGTGCTGATGCATTCTAACACCCCGGCTCAGATGTGAGTTCCTCACGAAGCCTTCCTCAGCTCTTTCAGAATCAGAGTCTCTCTTTTTTGGCCCCTCATAGCCCTTGCACAGGCCTCTTTAGTAGCCCTTTCTACATTGTTTCAAAATTATTTTTTATGTCTCCCACTCCAGAACTTTGAGCTGTGTATCTGGCATTTAATAGATTCCAGGGAGTAATTACTGATTTGAGACATAACTAATAGGGGCTGGCATTGTTCTCTTTTCTTGACTTACTTTATAGAGGTTTTGTATTATTTGACTGCTTGTGGTAAACCTGGTCTCACAGAGATGTTTTAATGATGCATGCAACTGTACGTGATTAATATCCCCTGATTTTGCTATTTGGTAGGTAGATTATCAACTGGGGAATTGGTGCTCTTTTATTCTAAGGCTTGGGGAGGACTCAGTTTTCATCAGTTCATAGCGTACAAACATTCAGAACTAGCCTTAATCTTTGCAAAGTCAGAAAGAACTATGGGAAAAACTCAGGTCTGCTCAAAGAATTTATTTTTTCTGGGAAATAATATGAGTTAAACATTGAATTGTGAGTAAAGAGAAATACTATATGTGCATAATAGGTGTTCAATAAATACTAGCTCGCTGATACCTATGTGAAAAGGAAGAAGACAGCTGATGAGAGAGGATTATTTTCACTTCTGATATGGCTGTAATGGTTAGAGCCTTCTGTTTCAGAGAAAGAGAAAATGAGATTCTCTGGATTTTGAGGCTCATAGAAAAACTTGAGAAAAATGTTAGAATTGCTTTAATACTTCTCAGAGCCATCCATCATGGAGAGGCCTTTTTCACTTCTTCGAAGGAGACCATTATTAAATTTTTATAGAATCCCTTCTCTGAAGAGCTCAAAGTACTGAACTGTATGTACCAAGGACATGATTTTATGTATATACTTCTAATTTGTATTTCTCTTGAAAATAAATCAAGGACCAATATTTTATATAATGTAGTATTTA
>NW_011889091.1:761037-765038 GCF_000151845.1 Pteropus vampyrus | reverse complement strand
TGAGCCATTGTAACTAACAAGTTTGAACAGAATGGTGAGAAACAGGGTGGAAAAATGATGTCCTCCGACTGTGATCTGAACAACGTAGGGATGGTCTTCATAGCTGCTCCTCTAAAAGAACCTTAGATCAATAAAACAGTGGTCAAAAAGGACTGACTCCTTTTGGAATAAATAGCTCACAGATGTATCTTGAGTCAGCTTATAACAACCCCATATGAGGGGTCTCAGGGCTACCACGAGCCTCATGCTCTCATACCCAGGTGTGTGTCTTTTCTATCCACAGCACACAACTGACTCCCATGACCGAGACTTGCACAGGCCATTTCCTCCTTCTGGACACCTTCAGAATGAGGTCCTTTAACCCCAAGTTTTGCCCACTTGCCTCTCAACAGCTCTGCAGTAATTTAAATGGCACACTCTGCAGCTGTCCCCTCTAGTTCGGTGCCATCTGCAAGCATCAATGCAGTGGAACCTTCTTATGAGTGAATATCATGTTCTCTTATTTCAGTTGCATTTGTCTGGTTCGGTGGATCTAAAGCCTGGCTTCACATTAGAAACACCTGGTGTCATTAAACAAGTACTGATGGCTGAGTCTAATTGAATCAGCGTCTCTGGGGGGTGGGGCTTAGCGTTTCTGATGTACTGTGAGGGCCACGAACTATCGATCTCAACCCTCTCTCCTACTCCATTTGATTATAAACTCCTGGAGGTGGAGACACTGGTGGTGGTGTGATGGACTCTTCCACTTCCTCGAGTCTCCCTGTCAGTGTCAGTGAATGCTCAGTACTCAGGACTTGGTACTATGACTTCTCAAAAGGCTCATTGGCCTGAGCAGCCCTACTCAGGCCTTTCCATCTCTCAGGCTAACATCCAAGAGATGGTGTGGAGAGAAGTGGGTGCACTTCCTACCTCTGCCAGGAAAGAGACGGCATTGCTATCTTCAGAAGCACAGAGCTGCTGCAGGCCAGTTGAAAGAGCATTCACAAAAAAAGGACAAACTTGTGAAGAGGTGCCTAGATGCTGCCAGACCCAGCTGGCAAGAGTTTTGAGTCAAAGTAAGAGATCTGAGCTGGGTCTGAAGGTACAAAAAGCCCATGGCTAGTCTCTATAGACTAAGTTTGAGAGCAAATAATGAATATGTTTCACCGAAGTAGAAAGCAAGTCCATTAAAGCTCAGTCGGATTAGCTAGGCTGTCAGCTGCTTCGAGAACTCAGCCAGACCCTGGACATCCAGCCAAGGATATAGAGTCAGCTGTCTATTGTGGTTTCAGAGCAGCCATTTATATTTACTTTTACTGTGATTGTACTGTGAATGAGATTTGTGCTTTCAAGAAAAAAAGCATCATCGTAATCATGTGTGGAACCCTGGACAAGACGCAACTAGAATATATGAATTTAAACTTGACCTTGGTTGAGGGTGAGTGACTTGCCTCTCAGAGACTCAGCTTCCTCACCTATAAATTAGATTGTGATATATGTTCTACAGAGTGATGTGGGAATGAAAAAGTGCCTCTTCCAGAAGGTGGCAGCACACACTAGAAGTCACAGCCACCAGTTAGTGTCTTGTAACTAAAATCCTTTGAAGAACATCTGGAAGAAGCCAGCACATTCTCCTCCCTGGTGTTTCCTCACTTCTTGCCCAGATGTTGGTGTTCCAGTCAGGGCTCTAGGAGCATAAACCATAGACCATGGCTGTCTGAAAACTCTTTCCCTCATGGGCTCTTACTCTTTCAGCTCTCCCTGCCCTTCCTCCAAGGCCCCCCTCCTCCTTTTCCCCTCTACCCAGCCTTCTCCCCATCCTCCTGGCTTGGATCGTTGAACAAAAATCTAGAAAATAAAATTGGAGATTCTTTACATTTTCTTAAGCAACCTAATTCTCACTGGAGGGGAGAGTATCAAAGATACTTTCTTCTTTGCTTGAATGTTTTAGAGCGTAACCAATTATTGTTGTTGGACTGCCTGGAATCAGTAAGGATAGGCACCACTGAAATAAATTATCAGTAAAAGTAGGACCACACTTTAGAAGCACAAAATGTCCCAAGACAGGCATCCCAGGAAAAACGAGAGTCAGATGTATCCTAGCTTCAGTCTGCCACCAACAATGGGGAGGCTGTATTTGTTTGACACAAGATCAGAAGGTGGTTGAGGCTTTGGGGCTGAATTTAAAATTCAAAATGTGAATAAATAACTAGAGCAAGGTTCCCTCTAGTAATTGCTGGTTATGGTTATTGCCAGCCCCAAGGAGACAAACCATGTCATGAGTCCGCCTCTGACAGGGGCATCCACAGAGGAGACTGAAAGTCACAGTTCCCTCTGGGCCAACCCAAGTGTTTTCAGCTGGAACCCAGTGGCTCTCAGTTCTTTGCATACTTGAATCACGTGTGCCAGCTTTAAAAATACAGATGCTCAGGCCCCATTCTGGACCAGTTAAATCAGAATCTCAGAGTGGGAACCAACTTGGTATGTTGCCATAGCTCTCCAGGGGATTCCAATGTGTAGCCAGCTTAAGAACCACTAGCTCTCCTAACCATTTTAAGCTGTGTCTGGGAGAACTAATCTTTCCAGACTTCTGTCAAAGAAAGGAGTGTATCTGGAGCGATGAGTCTTGATTCTTAGGAGCCCATGTGTAGTAGATGCTGCTGGTTAAGTGACTGTCATGTCAGTGTCCATAGCACAAGACTAGAGATAGGATTAGCAAAAGCTTTTCCATATTGACTGCCCTGACCGTCCTCTCAGTTTTGATAAGAGGATAGAAGGCAAAGGAACTACATTCATGTATCAGACCTTGTTCTGGGAACTCTACATAAAAATCTCTTTTAATCTTCACAAAAGGCTATTTTTGTCCCTCATTTTCAGGTACGAAAGCTGAAGCTCAGAGATATTAAGCTTGCTCCAGGGCCAGATAGAGGATATAGTTGGGATTTTAACCTAGGCCCGTCTGACTCCAAAAGCCTAGTCTCAGAAAACACAGGTCATGCTTTGGCAAAGTTTAACATCAAAAACATCTGAAAGCCATTGGGGAAAATTTAAGAGGCGTTAACAAGTGGGCCAACAGCTGGGAAGTGTGATAGAATCAGCTGCATAATTAGCGCGTGGCCTTCTCAGGCCTCTCCCGTGCTCCCAGAGTTGGGAGTCAGCAACAGGGAATCCTGGGGCTCCCTGTCTCTTGGCAGCACTGAAGGCCCTTGTCTGATGGACCTTAGGCCCTGTCGGAAGGGAAAAATGAGATCAGCGAAATGAATTAAGGAGTGAAGACTAGAAGGGACCTCTCCATCGATCGCCATAAACTCTGTTCACCTTGGGATTTAAAGAAACAGTCCCGCCTCAAAGTCCAGCATTCCTTGTTTTTATTAATATTCATGAAATGAAAACGCATCTATGAGAGGACTTTAACTAGCTGGCCGTCTCTGGCAGGCCTGAGTTCTGAAATGGGAGATGATTTCAGGTGAGTGCGCGCTCTCTGCTCTGCTACCCGTGGTGTGGAGGTGAGGAAATCACTGGTGAAACAGCCATAACTTGATTATCGTGAGAGTGGCCACTACAATTTGACTACACACCTGACCCTCTGTGATATTTTGAAAATATCCATCCAGACTGTCGGTGGTCTCATAAGAATATACCCTGTGTAGTTATACCCTGGGAGCAAAAACAAGTGAGCCCATTTATAAACACACTTGTCTTACTCATAGAACCTCAGATGGCTTTCAATCTATATTCTGTACCGCAAGTGTCTTAGACCTCAAATTATTATTTCATACACTTGAAACAATGACATGAAACAGAAAGTCCTGAAATTTTGGGTTTTTTGTTTTTTAGTTCATATATTTTCTAACAGCAAACTATTTTTAGAAAGTGCTCTCTGGGCTTGATCTGTATCTAACCATCTGGAAAATATGGGAACATGTAGTGCCTGAATATACATGTCTCTGTATGTTACAACTTCCGCACTTTGACACATATTACTAGGCAAGACATAAGAGAGAGGGCACATAATTCCATTA
>NW_011889091.1:758044-760987 GCF_000151845.1 Pteropus vampyrus | reverse complement strand
ATGAGTCTTGATTCTTAGGAGCCCATGTGTAGTAGATGCTGCTGGTTAAGTGACTGTCATGTCAGTGTCCATAGCACAAGACTAGAGATAGGATTAGCAAAAGCTTTTCCATATTGACTGCCCTGACCGTCCTCTCAGTTTTGATAAGAGGATAGAAGGCAAAGGAACTACATTCATGTATCAGACCTTGTTCTGGGAACTCTACATAAAAATCTCTTTTAATCTTCACAAAAGGCTATTTTTGTCCCTCATTTTCAGGTACGAAAGCTGAAGCTCAGAGATATTAAGCTTGCTCCAGGGCCAGATAGAGGATATAGTTGGGATTTTAACCTAGGCCCGTCTGACTCCAAAAGCCTAGTCTCAGAAAACACAGGTCATGCTTTGGCAAAGTTTAACATCAAAAACATCTGAAAGCCATTGGGGAAAATTTAAGAGGCGTTAACAAGTGGGCCAACAGCTGGGAAGTGTGATAGAATCAGCTGCATAATTAGCGCGTGGCCTTCTCAGGCCTCTCCCGTGCTCCCAGAGTTGGGAGTCAGCAACAGGGAATCCTGGGGCTCCCTGTCTCTTGGCAGCACTGAAGGCCCTTGTCTGATGGACCTTAGGCCCTGTCGGAAGGGAAAAATGAGATCAGCGAAATGAATTAAGGAGTGAAGACTAGAAGGGACCTCTCCATCGATCGCCATAAACTCTGTTCACCTTGGGATTTAAAGAAACAGTCCCGCCTCAAAGTCCAGCATTCCTTGTTTTTATTAATATTCATGAAATGAAAACGCATCTATGAGAGGACTTTAACTAGCTGGCCGTCTCTGGCAGGCCTGAGTTCTGAAATGGGAGATGATTTCAGGTGAGTGCGCGCTCTCTGCTCTGCTACCCGTGGTGTGGAGGTGAGGAAATCACTGGTGAAACAGCCATAACTTGATTATCGTGAGAGTGGCCACTACAATTTGACTACACACCTGACCCTCTGTGATATTTTGAAAATATCCATCCAGACTGTCGGTGGTCTCATAAGAATATACCCTGTGTAGTTATACCCTGGGAGCAAAAACAAGTGAACCCATTTATAAACACACTTGTCTTACTCATAGAACCTCAGATGGCTTTCAATCTATATTCTGTACCGCTAGTGTGTTAGACCTCAAATTATTATTTCATACACTTGAAACAATGACATGAAACAAAGTCTTGAAATTTTGGGTTTTTTGTTTTTTAGTTCATATATTTTCTAACAGCAAACTATTTTTAGAAAGTGCTCTCTGGGCTTGATCTGTATCTAACCATCTGGAAAATATGGGAACATGTAGTGCCTGAATATACATGTCTCTGTATGTTACAACTTCCGCACTTTGACACATATTACTAGGCAAGACATAAGAGAGAGGGCACATAATTCCATTAGTAAACTACAGAGCAAAGTTTGTGTTTCTGGCCAAGTTTTGAGTTGTGATTTATGGTGATATCAATAAGGAATCTCATAGACATATTGGAAATTTTTAAAGATGAAAATATTCCAGGTCAGGATGCAATTTATTTAAAAACGAAGACTCTCGCTTTTGAATCAGGGAATTAGAGGAGAGAGCACAAGAAACAAGAGTGTGAGAGCACAGGTGGCCGCTGGTCTCCTTGCTCCTTTCAAAACCAAAATGACAGCAGGAGTCAGAGTTCCCACAGGGCCATAGAAAGAGCACTGTGCTAAGGGTCAGCAGACCTGGCTTCCAGTGCTGACAGGCCCCAAGCTGTTTTCAGGGGGCTGGCAGCGCCTTCGCCTCTCCTTGCCTATTTGCTCATTGGTTAATGGGAAGTAACGATGGCCACCCTATCTCACAGCAGTGTGAGAATCCAGTGAGAGGTGTACATCATTCGGAAAGGTTGAAGTGCTATAGGAATGTAAGATTATTGAAGTCAACTGCTTCCTCCTTATTTGCAGTGCTTATGTTCATTTGTTTCAGTGTGCTGTGGGCTGGCAAAATTGCTCTTAGAATGTGAGGGATCTGGTTGCAACATTAGCTTGAAAAGGTCGGATTGGGTTAGTTTGGCCGACTAGGTAGACATCTTCTCCTTCCTCCTGGCCCTCTGGGTTGAAGAGAAGAGACAGAGTGTACTTCACCCCGGGTTGTGTAAGTGCCACTACAACAAATCAATTGAGTCCTCCTTTAGGAGAACACAGCTCCATAGGAGAAACATTTTCTTGATGAAAATCCATCTATAATATAAAGTATTTACCATTTATAAGGTATTTAGTGGACACAAAAGAATGGAAGTTATGGTTCTTATCCACAAGGATGCTTATATTTTGCTGCAGAGAGGGACAGGTGAGATAAATTAAGACATCGTGTTAGGAAGGCTTCTGATATGAGTGGGAAGAATTCTTACTCCCTCTTAAGGACAGGGGCCTGCAGATAGGCAGGCTCCAGGATGGGCCAGTGTTACAGACTTCTGACCTGCATCGGTCCCTCTTAACCCAGCAAACAAAACTACCTATTTGTAACCTAAACCCTCTACTTAGAGGGCAGGTCTCATGCTCTTTGGTCTCAGTCCCCTTTACACTATTGAGGATTCTAAAGAGCTTTTATCTATCAATTTTTACCATATTAGAAATTAAAATAGACATTTAAAAAGATGTTTCTTTAAGAATAACAATAATAAGCCCATTATATATTAACATAGATAGCAGATGTTTTATGAAAAATAACTCAGCCAAAACAAAACATTTAGTGAGAAGAGTGGCATTGTTTCATATTTTGTACAAATCCCTGTAAAGTCTGGCTTAAAGGAAGACAACTGGATTTTCATACCTGTTTCTGCTTTTAATCTGTTGTGCTAGTTGAAGCATGTAAAGAAAATCTGAACCTCAGAGTATATCTAGCTGGAAAAGGGACAAGTATTTCATTAATCTTTCAGATAATTGTGAATATATATTTTTGATCCTGAACTACATTT
>NW_011889091.1:750854-757354 GCF_000151845.1 Pteropus vampyrus | reverse complement strand
TTTAGTGGACACAAAAGAATGGAAGTTATGGTTCTTATCCACAAGGATGCTTATATTTTGCTGCAGAGAGGGACAGGTGAGATAAATTAAGACATTTTTGATCCTGAACTACATTTCAACAAGAGATGGTTTCTTTAAGTTAACATGCCATATAGAATCTGAGAACACATCAATGAATTTTTGTCCTCTGTACATTAAAATTCTCTGTATAGTAAAATTAAAAATGGGTTTATATTTCACTTTGAATAGATACCTTTTATCCATACATAATTTTGTAGCATTATGCATTGATTATTTGAAAAATGTGGGTCACTAAGTTATATGGCTCTTCTAAATGTTGACTCATTTTTGTCACATGATATCAAAAAACCACAATTATTTTTATCACCACCCATCTCATGAAAAAAGCCTTTAAGTATTTCAAAGTTGTCAAGGTCATAGGGTAGACAGAAGTTTTCCAAAATTCTATTTCTGTTTGGAAGCTCAATTTTTATTGCTAACAAATACTGCCAGATTTCCTATAAGTGACAGGCTCACTTGATTTGTTGTTCGGCAAATGTCTACCAACCAGTCTGTCATTCGTTCAAGTAAAGATGGTGTTCCCTGAAGACAGCAGCTGGTTCAGCCTGAAACTCAGTTGTACAAGTGCTTTTCCTTGAGACAGCCTCAAGATAGCAGAAGTGCTTTATGTTCATTTTCTATTTGGGCACAAAGCTTATTAAAAAGATGTATACTCAGGGTTGAGATTTACTAAAATCGCTATTTTTTACTGACTCATCAAGGAGATTTTTAAGTGAACCTGACTTTTTAAAAACTGAGCGCATACAATGACCACTAGTATAATTCGGTGCCACTGCCTTGGTTTGTGTTAAAATGCCAGCAGTTTTATCATCATTGCTTTTGCAGATGTCAAAAACAGGAAGATAAATGTCCTACTATTATTATGAAAACAATTTTAACTTCATGGACTGGCTGACAGAGTCACAGGGACTCTGGAGGGTCTGTGGGCCACACTTTGGGAACCCCTGACTTTAAAGTGTTTGACCTCTCTCAGGTGATATGCAGAAGTCTTGTAATCATGGTTATTATCTCTCAGACCTTTCAATGCTGAGCACAGGGGAGAAACCAAGGTACCAGGACACCTAGAAAAGTCAGGATCCTTCAGTGCTTAAGGACGACAGGCCATAAGATGCTAAGTGGTCCCAAAGAGAGGATAGGAATGCTCTCCTAGAAAAATGTCTCTCAGATAAAAGTGAAAGTTACAAAGGCCAGATGGTTTCTCTGTCTCTTCAGGCAATGCTCTCTTTTGTCTTTCTTGTGGTGTGGGTGGTTATTATGGTGTTCTATGTGTGGGAAAGGAATTTTTGTCTTTTCTTTCTATTGCCTTTCCCATAAACTTGGTTCAAAATAACCAGTTTTGAACTGTGACTGAGACCTGTGACTGAGACCTGTGACTGAGACTTCTCTGAGAACCATGGCATCAAGAAAATCTCTAGACTTCTCCTTGTCTTCTTTTAAGTTACCAGCCATCACCAAAGGACCAGTCTGTTTCAAGAGGGATCCTGGCACTGTCCAGAGTAATTAATGTGTGCATTCATCTATTTAACTTCTAAAAAGCTAGTGCCAGAGTTCAGAGGAGGAAGCATTTCTCTGGAGACTCGAGTGATACCCGGAGGAGGTGATCTGGAGCTGAACGTTATGCAGGCAGGATCGGGGGCAGAGCCTAGCTGGGAGCATGGCAGGAGGGAAGGTGGCCCCACTCAAATAACCTATTGACTCCTCAGCAAATGCTTGGCTGGCAATGAATTGTTAACTACCACATTCTCTTCATAGCCCATATGTTAAGGACAGCTGGGTCTTGGTGCTTCTGGGGTCATAAAAAAGGAAGAGAAAGGCTTCCACCAAGTAGTAGGCACTTTGGTTCTTTACTGTCTCTAAGAGTTTGTATAGCAGCTCTGACACCTACTGGCCCTGTGATCCTGGGTAACTTTCCTAACCATTTTATGTTGCAATTTTGTCTATTAAATGGGGATTATGCTTATCTTACAGGGTGGTGAGGATTAAATGGGTTAGTACATGTAAACTGCATGTTTAAAAACAGTGCTGGTACAGCATAAGTGATTAATAGGATAACATTATTATTATTACTTATTTCATTTCATTGAATGCTCTCATAACCCAAGGAGATAGAAATGATTCTCTCTGTTAAGGCATAATTTCACAAAATTAAAACCATAAGTCTTGTGTAGATATGAAATGAATACATATCAAACATTTAGTTCATTAATTCATGAAAGAACCATTAAGATATTAAAACTAGTTCAGAGAGCATTGAAGACACTAGGTGTTCTATAGACAATGTAAGGATATGATTACTGGATAAGATACAAACTGAGTAATGTCCAGCATGGCCCAAACCCATAATCTCTGTGGTTATGCCTCCCACTGGATAAAAACTATTTGCATCCTGTAGGAGAGGAAGTTTTCATTGACCCTGTTAGGGTTCATGGCTGGGCCTGAAAATTAAACTGACAAAGGCAGATTAGCAGAAGAAAAGCATACAAATTTTGTTGAATTTTTTACATGTACATGGGAGCCCTCATAAGAGAATGAAGACTTAAAGAGGTGACCAGAGCAGGAAGTTTTTATACCCATTAGACAAAGAATTGATAAGATAGCGGGGTTTGGGCTAGGAGTGGTAAATGGTGACAAATAACTAGGAAGATGAGGGTGAATTTAACAAGGTTCATGCGTACAGATTTCTCAGGCCCCAACTCCCCAGGGACCAGAATGTCTTCCTCTGGGTATAGGAGAGGCACCTTTCACAAGGGGTCGTGTGGCCTGTTTTAGGAAAGGAGGGAGAGTAGGTCAGAGTGACCTTCTGCTTTTGCTGTTTTTCTCAAATTTCTTCAGCTTGAGCTATTCAGTATGCCAAGTTGCCATGTCCTGAATCCTATCCAGTAAGGATTTACTGGACAAAAGTTTGCAAGTTAAACTCTGACCATACAGAGTAAAAAAAAATATATACCAGACAATAGAAAGAAAAACAGTGCTGCACTGAAAGAATACCCAGTAATCCCTTTTACCTATTTTGAAATTCTGGATAAATTTTCTGATAACTCCAAGCTATGAATGGGGAAATTGAATCTCAAAGAGGCAAAATAACTTATACAAAGTTATATGGCTAGAAATGGCGGAGCCGGTATTCAAATATCTATATATCCGTATTCTTTTCACTAAATCTATTACCTCCACTCAAATAGAATTGATTCTTTAAAGAGGTTAGATATATACAGTACAAGGAACTCCTGGTCTCCTCTGAGGGAGATGGGAGGGAGTAGGGAAGAGACAGAAACAAAACTTCAGAATTCCTTAGGACACGAGTGTTGCCAATCTGTCCACCATTAGCAAAATAATATCTCATTTCCCCTCTCTTGCTTTTTTAAAATTTAAATGAGATGAAATGAATTTAAGGGCACTGGATGTGTTTGTCCAAGTATTTGTGAAATCATTTACAGGTTCCAATATTAATTCCTGGATTGGAAGAAAATAAATTTACTAGTGATTAAATTACTTTCGAATGTCAATGAAACATTTTTTATCTTGTTAAAAAAAAGGTTTATTTTTATAAGTATCTCTTTCCTACGTGGTTATTAGCCAGAATAAATTTTAACTTCTTAATATAAATTTGAAGTGGAGACAGTTGGTTTCTTCGTATGTCTTTTTAACTTTGTCAGAATTTGTCAAAACATGATGTAAAACAAAAAGGCATAGAGTGGTGAATCCAGATAGGTTTATTTATAAGCAGAAACTTAAGCCAAATGCAGTAGTAAACTAAAAGAAATAACAAATCACACTAATTGGTTTTTAAAAAGAAGGAAAAATGGGCAGAACCCCCCACCCCCGCCCCACACAAAACTAATCAACCAGTTTAAACCAGATCTGAATAGTATTGGGGTGGAAAACTTAGTAATTTAGGAGGGAATTGTCTTAATTTAGGAGAAACTTTGTGAGTTGCTTAGGGAAAGAAGGTGATTTCCTGGAAAAACTGGAAGAAGTAGGGTCTTTATAGGACACCTGTGTATAAGATCGGGGGCAGTGGGGCCCCACTGTATTATGGGAGCTTGGAGCGTGTGGAAGGGGTGGACCAAGAGGTCCAAGTGGAGGAGTGGACAGGCCCTTTTAAGAAAAGGGATTTTTAATATTCACTTTAAAATTACTTGTTGTTTGCTTTGCCACATTGCAAACCCCTCTGAATTTCCGCAACCTTAGGCTGCATGTACTTATGACTTGAGTGAGTGGCGTTTTGGTTTTGGTTTTGGTTTGGTTTTAGTGTTGGCAATGGGAAATTCAAGGGAAAATGACTAATTTCCAAAAGAACAGCCATGAGAAAGAGGACCCTGAGAGGTGGGGCATCTCTAGGAAAGCAGGACTTTGAGGGCTGGTAGGGACCTTGAATATGAAGCCAGTGTAGGAAAGGAGACCTGAATTAATGTATTTTAAATATCAAAGGACCAGATAATGTCTTCTGGCTTGTGAATTACACAATAAATAAAACAAAGCCAGAATATTAAAATGTTCTCTGGATCAAACTCCCATGTCTCTGATTTCCTTCACCTGTGGCCCATCAAGGATTGGGTTAATGAAGCTTTTGTTAGCCTCAGGCTTGCTCCTGAGTTGACTGTAATCAAGGGTTGTTCCTTGTGTTTCATCCTCTAAAGCAGGGGTGTCTAGTCCCCGGGCCGTGGACTGGTGCTGGTCCGTGAACAGGGCTGCACAGTAGGAGATGAGTGGCGGGTGAGTGAGTGAAGCTCCATCTGTATTTGCAGCCCCTGGCGCTAGCATCACCACCTCAGCTCATCTCAGATCAGCATTAGATTCTCATAGGAGCACCGGTCCCTGGTGCCAAAGGTTGGAGACTGCTGCTCTAAATGATAGTAGCTCTGGGCTAATGATTATATGTCTGTATGGCTTAGTATTTTTTTTTTTTTTTTAATGTTAGTAAGCACTGTGGAACATATGGGGACTGTTCTAGCTGCAAGAGAAGATGACTCCTGCCCTGTGAGCCTGCACACTAAAGGGAGGGCATGGCCATAACCAGAGATGGCCAGGGGCTGAGGGACAACAACAATCCACCAGTCTTCCATCTACAAGCCCATGAAGGAACATGATGAAAAAAAACCAGTACCATGGTGGGGCTTCCACTTTTCAAAGACCTGTGCCTCCTTCAGTGAGCCTCTAATCTGGTTGGGAAGTTGGTTTTCTTTTTCACACAGATAAATTATTTTCTAATTCTCTATGAACTGTTCTTTCCCTTTCTTAGAGCTGTGATTGTAAACCCATCAGTTTCCTGCAAGTTATTAAGAGCAATCGCTCATGGATGTGCTGTAATTGGAAGTGAGAATTTTGCAAGGAACTTATCAATAAAGTACGGACGCAAATGATTTCCTCACAGTCTCCATGTCCCAGCTTTTCTGAACGTCTTCATCCTTGAGTGATCCCAAGGCATTCTTAGCTGGAGCCCCTGCGCCCAGAGAAATGGATGGAGAAGGGCAGACAGGACCACGACACATAAACTGCTTGCTTTATGCCCACAATTGTTTCAGCTAGAGGATCACCCTCATATTTCTAAATTGAAGCTGAGGTTGGTGCTTCCACAACTTGTGCCCCAGGGTTTTGTGAACTCCCCACTGACCCCTAAATTTCCCTCTCTTGGCTTCTGATTCTTTCTAGCCATGGCTGCATCAGGCAATGGAAACAGCCCTTTCTGCAGGTCTCTGCAGCTAGGAGGTGCATTTTTCTCTGTCCTCTTGTCCCCAAGCAGGCCTAGCTGGCCTTTAATGTTTTAACCAGTTCCTCCTTTTAGTCCTGTTCTTTCTTTACCCTGCATCAAGCCAGCACTGTCCATCGAATCAGGGAACTTTTATTCATTTTCTTTTTTCTTTCCTTCAGGATTTTGTCTTCTAGGGCTAATATAATGAATACTACAAACTGAATGGCTTAAACAACAAATTTCTTTTCTCACAGTTGTGGCAGCCAGTAGTCTGAGACCTAGGTGTCATCATGACCCTGGTCCCTCTCTCTGAGCTTGTGGCAGCATGCCTCTAATCTTTATTTGATGTTCTCATGTGTGTCTCTGTGTTCAAATTTCTCATTTTTAAGAGGACGCTGGTCATATTGGAGTAGAGTTTCCCCAACTAATAGCATCTGCAGTGACCCTATTTCCAAATGAGGTCACCTTCCGAAGTACTGGGCGTTAGGGCTTTGATATATCAATTTTGGAGAAACACAATTTAACCCATAACAAACCTATCCAGAGGTTTTTTTTTTTCTAACATACTCCATCTAGTTTGATCCTGTGTGGTCCCCAATAGTTAGAGATATGTGAAAAGTCAATTAATTCTGGGAGGATCTAAAGCATCTGTTTTTCAAACAAGTCTCACTCACTATTCTCTCTGAGCAAGTGGCTTCCTTCTAGGAGGAACCTTCTGTTAGCGTGT
>NW_011889091.1:742795-750804 GCF_000151845.1 Pteropus vampyrus | reverse complement strand
CCCTTTCTTAGAGCTGTGATTGTAAACCCATCAGTTTCCTGCAAGTTATTAAGAGCAATCGCTCATGGATGTGCTGTAATTGGAAGTGAGAATTTTGCAAGGAACTTATCAATAAAGTACGGACGCAAATGATTTCCTCACAGTCTCCATGTCCCAGCTTTTCTGAACGTCTTCATCCTTGAGTGATCCCAAGGCATTCTTAGCTGGAGCCCCTGCGCCCAGAGAAATGGATGGAGAAGGGCAGACAGGACCACGACACATAAACTGCTTGCTTTATGCCCACAATTGTTTCAGCTAGAGGATCACCCTCATATTTCTAAATTGAAGCTGAGGTTGGTGCTTCCACAACTTGTGCCCCAGGGTTTTGTGAACTCCCCACTGACCCCTAAATTTCCCTCTCTTGGCTTCTGATTCTTTCTAGCCATGGCTGCATCAGGCAATGGAAACAGCCCTTTCTGCAGGTCTCTGCAGCTAGGAGGTGCATTTTTCTCTGTCCTCTTGTCCCCAAGCAGGCCTAGCTGGCCTTTAATGTTTTAACCAGTTCCTCCTTTTAGTCCTGTTCTTTCTTTACCCTGCATCAAGCCAGCACTGTCCATCGAATCAGGGAACTTTTATTCATTTTCTTTTTTCTTTCCTTCAGGATTTTGTCTTCTAGGGCTAATATAATGAATACTACAAACTGAATGGCTTAAACAACAAATTTCTTTTCTCACAGTTGTGGCAGCCAGTAGTCTGAGACCTAGGTGTCATCATGACCCTGGTCCCTCTCTCTGAGCTTGTGGCAGCATGCCTCTAATCTTTATTTGATGTTCTCATGTGTGTCTCTGTGTTCAAATTTCTCATTTTTAAGAGGACGCTGGTCATATTGGAGTAGAGTTTCCACAACTAATAGCATCTGCAGTGACCCTATTTCCAAATGAGGTCACCTTCCGAAGTACTGGGCGTTAGGGCTTTGATATATCAATTTTGGAGAAACACAATTTAACCCATAACAAACCTATCCAGAGGTTTTTTTTTTTCTAACATACTCCATCTAGTTTGATCCTGTGTGGTCCCCAATAGTTAGAGATATGTGAAAAGTCAATTAATTCTGGGAGGATCTAAAGCATCTGTTTTTCAAACAAGTCTCACTCACTATTCTCTCTGAGCAAGTGGCTTCCTTCTAGGAGGAACCTTCTGTTAGCGTGTCATTGGGCCCAGGCCTGTGCTGGTCCAGGGCTGTCCTGATGATTCATCTTTGTAGGCTCATCTCAGCACCAGCACCTAAGGGGAAAATCAGAATGTTCCCTCGTGGTTCAGGCCAGACCTGTCTCCTGGAAATGCTCCTTAGCGCTCAAGGTTTTCCATACTACCTATGTGTATTAGGTTCTTATTGCTGCTGTAAAAAATTACCACAGACTTGATGGGTTAAAACAACAGAAATTTATTTTCTTATAGTTCTGTAGTTCAGAAGTCCCAAATTGGTTTCCCTGTGCTAAGGTCAAGGTATTAGCAGGACTGGTTCTTTTTGTAGGCCCCAAGGAGGAATCCATTTCCTTACCTTTTCCAGCTTCTGGAGGCTGCCTTGGCATTTCTTGGCTCACAACCAACCCTTTCTTCACATCATTCTAATCTCTTCTTTCTGTCTTGACAACTCCTACTTCAACATCAAGTCTCCCTGTGCCTCCCTCTTATATGAACACTTGTGATTACCTTTGGGGCCCACAGATAATGCAGGGTATTCTCCCCAACTCAAGATCCTTAATTATATCTGCAGATTCCCTTTTTCATGATAAGGTACTATTCACAGGTTCTGGGATTTAGGGTGTGGACATCTTTGTGGGCTATTGTTCAGCCTACCGCACCATGTTTAAAAGCAGGGACAGTGACACCTCTCTCTGGAATTTGCCCAGTCTGGCTTCCAAGAGCCTCATTTTCTTAAGAAAATTTCTTTCTTCCTTCAGCTTTATTTCCATGTCTTCTGTAATTTGTTTTTGCTCTCACATTCCACTCTCTGACTCTAAAATCCCAGTTCCTTGAGTGGGCAAATCTGACCCTCTAGAGATGAGTTAGGCTGGGCAGAGGCCATTTACATACATTTTTCTTTAACACCACTGTTACTACCATTTGAAATCAAACGAAAACAAAAAACCCCTCAAACCATTCATTTCCTGACTAGTGTTCAGTTCTCCAGTAATTTCTCATTAGAGATTTGCTAGTGCTTACGCTGGCCCTCATAGCCCTTCACTTCTGATTGGGGAAAAGCCTTTTTGGTGTGGGGGAATGGTGGAGAGAGCTGACCGAAGACAAGTAAATTGCTCACGCAGTAATGCTGACATCAAGACAGCATTTGTGGTAGTACCAATTTGTACTGTTTTGTCAAAATTTTCCAGTAGGGCTTAGTTGCCTGTGTATAGATAATAAGAAGGCAGACAGCAGCGTTGATCTGGCTCTCAGTTTGCCTAGTGGATGGGGCAGAAGGACAAAGGACATAGGGAGTTGAGTGTGCTGTGGAGAGTATTGTTTTATCCTGGCTGGGTAGAAAAGTTTAAGAAATTTATGTAATGACTATAGGGTGCTAAGTGCTTTATTTTTGATTCTCACAGAACCTACTTGACAGGGTTGTCATCCTCATTTAGACAGGAGAAAAGTGAAGTGCAGAGAGGTTAAGTAATTTGCCCAAGGCCACACAAAGCTTGTAAGCAGCAGTGGTTAGGTGCAACTTCAGGAGTCTGGTTTCATAAACTCTGTTCCTCACCCTCTCACTGTGCTGTCCTGTGCTGACAGGAGTTCAGACTATAGGCTGGGAAGAAAGGGCAGTCTCCAGATATTGAGTGTTTTTATACAGAGAATGAAATGACCAGGAGGTTAGGGGAGCATGGACATGGAATGGGGTGAGTACTTGATTTGAGATGTGGAATAGTTCAGTGACAAACTCTAGAAGGTAGCCATGGATGCAGGTAGCTGAAATGGACAGGAGTTGAAGGTCACTGTAATCCAGGGGTCAGCAAACTCTGAGGCTTGGTGTCATTTGGGACATCACACAGCACTGAGATTATCCAGAGACTGGATGACTTGAAGTGAAGAGAAAGAGAGGGGACTGGATGCCAGGGGCTGACAGATACAGGGGAATGATAAAGAAGTCAATAGATGACGATGAGAGGGAGAAGATAATGTGGGCATCAAAGAAGAAGATCGTGTTATAAGTATATTGCAAGTATCATTGATGAACAAGGAAAATGCAACACGACCATTTAGTTCTGAAGTTACAGAAGGAGCAGCCTCTCATGAGGATGACTATAGGTAGAACTGAATTTTTAATTAAATTTAAATTAAAAAATGGATACCAATTTAGTATAGTAAAACTTTTAAGTCTATTTTGATCAACTTAGGTATGTGAATCTACTTTTCCATTGTAAATTTTATCAACCTAGATAGAGACCAAGTACTTCTAAAGAAAATATAAGCATCCAAATTAAGATGTGCTATAAATGTAAAATATGCACTGGATTATGAAGAGTTAATAGAAAAAAAATGCAAAATATTAATAACCTTATCTTGATTGCATGTTGCTGTTCAGATACATTGGGTTAAATAAAATGTCATTAAAATTTCACTTTTTTTTTTTTTTACCTTTTTAATGTGAATATTAGAGAATTTAAATTTATAATTGTGGCTCACGTGGTATTTCTATTGAGCAGTGCTATCCCAAGGAAGACAGGGGTGGGAAATGCCTGCCTTGAGGTCTGAAACATAACACTTATGGCATGGTGAGGAAGTGAGAGCGGATAGATACACATTGTGGGAGTGTTTCAGGCTTCACGGAGTCCAGGTATGGTGGCAGATGTGTACTGGAATCAGGAAAGATTATAGGCATTTCAGGCTTCATGGAGTCCAGATATGGTGGCAGATGTGTACTGGAATCAAGAAAGATTATGGGCATTTTGTTTGCAGGAGACATTCATATGTACTAATTACTCATCTTCTATGTAGAGAGGTATTTTGGAAAGCTATTGGAAAGACAAATAATGACTTTGAGAATTGTAGAGTAAGAGAATCCAACTCATGAAGGAAGGGGAAGCAGAGAGTAGCAGAGTGAGTGAGGGCATCAGGTGTGTACAGGTGGGTCAATGTTTTTTCTACCAACCTTGGAAGACACAAAACTTTGAGACAGACAATGGTACCCAAATTTCGAAAGAGTCATTAGTGGGCCAGATAATTACACAAATTGTAACTAGGCTATTAGAGATGAGAGGGAGGAGTATCTTTTTGGCTTTAGAAAAATTTTTAAGAATGGGAACAAAATTCCTTGGTTTCTGCTAAGTAAAGTGGTTCTTACCATGGATAGAGATAGTGCAGATATCAACTTTCATAAACAATATTTCTCTCTGGATGTATTGCTGTGTTGATAAAACCTTATCATAATAACATAATTGACATAATGAAGACTTGTCAATTTTCTCTCTATGCAGCCGAATGCTAGGGGGAGCTGGTTGGGAGACAGAGACTCTATGAAAACTTAAAGCTGGCTTAATTTTGGATTGTCATTCCCAACAGATGAATGCAGGTATGCTTTGAGGTGAACTATGTTTGCTTTGAGACTTTAGTACCTTTAACTTCAATACTTCCCTCCCCAAATCAACTTTTATCCTCTTGACAAATGCTCTTCGGTATAGAGGCCAGATAGTCTGATGTAATGTAGCCATATTAATTGTCAATATCTGCTAATAGTGTATAACATATCTGCTAATAGTGTATAACATACTCAACTTGACACTTGCAGATTTTAAAAAAGAAGTCTTCTAGGATTTGTCTCAATAGGGGACTCAAAATAGGGGGTCTCCATCTCTGTGGTAGTCAGAGTTGGGAAGATGTTTCTGGTCAGGTCACCTGTTAGCCATGTCCCTCAAATCAGAACAACATGGGTACCCCCTTCTAAGCAGGTCCTTCAGATCCAAATGTCCCCTGGGATAACCTGGAATAGGAAAAAGATAGACAGAGGGGACAAGGACCATGAGATCTGAGTTCCACATGTCTTCCAGCCACGAGCATCTTTGTGGGCTGGGTCAGTTGTCTGGCTGTCCCTTTCTCTGGCACTTCATTATGTGGAATTAAAAGACACAATGCCGGGGAGACACTCGACTCACTCTACTTTGAGATAAGACCAATTGGCAATGACTTTGGTTCAATCAGAGCTTAGCATCTGCATTATTAATGTTTCTACTTAGTACATATTTAGGCCACAAGTGAATTTCCCTTTGTAGTCAAACAAAGCTGAGCAACAAGGATTCTTTCTAAAGCTCTATTGATTGGCGTACATTGATTTTTATTTTTCAACCCTTTGGTATGTATTAAAGTGATTCATCAAACCAAATACAGGTACAAGTTGAGGGGGCAAGAGGAGTATTAAGCTTCTGTGTCTTGGGAAACTTCCTGTAATAAATCTACAGAATGAAAAGGAACAGGAACCCAACACTGAGCTGGCCAACTAGAGACCTTAAGATGCAGCTGCTGCTTACCGTTGACTCTGCCGTGTAAATGCTCAATCCTACAAACTGTATTTATAACCCAGTGTCAGTACACATGGATGAGGCCTGAGAAAGCTTGGTGGTTTTCCTGGTTATCCCTTGACTTCCAAGGAGATTTTCTAGATGGTTTCAGAAGAGTTTATGCTGTTCTAAAAATTCTCCTGAAAAAATGACTGCATATCCAATATGGAAGCCACCAGCCATATTTCCATTATTGCATAAAGTTTTATTGAATAGTGCCCACCTGGAAAGTAGGTGGGCATTGCCAAAAGGAAGATGATTCTTCTCAAGAACCTAGTTCTACCTCTGAGTGCCAAAATCTCCCTCACTTGCCAGTAGACCTAAAGATTATGATCTCTAATGGAAAAAATGTGCTTACATCATTATGGTGGATCCTTATTGTAGAGAATTAGTTCTTCTGAAGGGAGACTAGCTTATGTAGATTTAGTAATAATAATGAATACCACTCTCTCTCTCTGTGCATGTGTCTTTATTTCAGGATTAACATACATTTCCTCTAATGCAATGACTTTTCAGAATAGGTATATTAATATGTACTCTCTATTTTACAGTTGAGGAAACTGAATTTTATGGAACACACAGTGATTTGCTTATTTAGAAATGAGGCAAAGGCTGTGTGGTGAGTCCTTAGAAGCAATTGCCAACCCAGGTCTCTCAAGTATTTGGTTGTAGGGAAGGCAATCCAATACAAGCTGCCTGGATGAGCTAATGTCTCTTTCATGAATGGCTTTTAGTAACATCATTTCTCAGGGATACAGCTTTACATTGAAAAGGATTCCAAAATCGAATAAGTTTGGCAAATGTTAGGTTAAAGAAAATGCAACAAGCTTATTGATTACAGAAGTTCTTGGAGACATTAATGTACTAATACACATTGTGAATTTCCAGGAAGAGATATGCTCGGCAAGATTTCCAAAACTTACTTGACCTCAGGACTATTTTGCATCAGTGTATCTTGAAGGATGAGTGCTCTACCGAATGCTATCTGAGGAGTGAGGTTCTCTACACAGTTACTCAGAGGAGAGATCTCTAACTGGAGAAAGTGCTTCTCGGTTGCTGGTAACCTCTTGTTTGGCAAATATAAAGTGCCCAATAAATATTTAAGAATGCATCTTTGTTTAATGAAAGAATCTGGAGTGTAGGCATCTTCTGCGCCAGAGCCAGGAATCAGGGTTGGTTTCTCAGTTTGTGAGAGGGTACTGGGCCCCATTTGTGATGGTAGAAGTGGTGTGTGAGCATTCTCTTAGCTTATCTATAAATGGCATTCTTTTTTTAACCTTCATAATCATTTCCATAAATGCTTAAAAATTACTTTGTCATTTAACTTATTAACAGAATAATCTTTGGAAGAATTCATGGCCAGCTACAATGGTGAGTTTGAAGTTTGCAGCAGGAGCTGAGTCAGCTTAGAGGAAGTGTGTCAAAGTCCTGCACAAGGGCCTGTGAAAGTAAGAGCACTAGTGATCCCTCTGTCAAAAATGGTGGCATAGTGAAGCAGACTGTCCCGTGGTATAGAAGACCTCTATTATCTTTTCTGCAAGTTTCCTGTGTTGCTGTGATCTGCCATTGACACTCATCACAGACACTCATACTTCTACTGTGAAGTATGTCTTCTAAACTAGCTTACTGGCCGGATCAGCTTCCCTGACTACTCTTTGGGCGACTCTGGCTGAGAGTGACCCTGTGTCCCTTGGCACATCTCAAGGTAGCTTCCCCCTTTCCCACTGGCTTGTTGAAGCAAAAAGTTAGGTAGTAAAACACAACCCAAACAACACAAACCAGAGTGTGGCTGCTGTTTCTGTCTTCGGTAAGCCTCTGGCCTTTCACACTAATCCCCAGGCTTTTTGTTGAGCCAGGTAGATAGTAGGTGAGGCCCAAGCTTTCATTTCATGCTCTAGGTATCCCTCAGAAAAGTCTGGTCTCCTGCATCAAATCCAACCTCATCATACAGCTCATTTCGATTTGTAATAGGTGCTGTTCTCTTTCATGAAATCCTATCCTAGCTAAATGAGCCCACTGGGCAGCCGTGTCCTTTTTTTTTTCCCCCACCTGAGCACAGCTGTGATCAAGTTCTCTGTGGGCAGTAATGTCTCCTCATCTACTCTGGAACCAATCAATAGGAACAAAAGATGCTGCAGTGTATCATTCAATAGATATGAGCTAAACAAATAGTCCCCTGGTGGGGAATTGATTCATCTTTATCAGTAGTCAAAATGCAATTAATAGGTATACACCAACAGAAATTAGTACATATATACCGAAAGCCACATACAAGTACATTCATGGTAGCATTATTTGTGATAGCCCCAAACTCAAAATGTCTCAAATATCCCTCAATAGTCTGGTGGATAAGTTATGGTGTGTTCATGCAATGGAATGTCACACAGCAGACTGAATACATTAAAGCCACAGGCAACAGTGTGCATCCTCTTGCAGACATAATGTGGAACTGGACACGAAAGGAGTGTAATACTCCGGGAT
>NW_011889091.1:740107-742395 GCF_000151845.1 Pteropus vampyrus | reverse complement strand
CAAAAGAATGGCTCAAATGTAGCATTTCAGACAAACAATCTGTATTTTAGGATCTTAACTTTTGGGGGAACTTTTAAAGTTATCTAAATAGGTCCTCAATGCCTGGAGACACCCAGTTAGAATGGCCTTTCACATTCGCTGCATCTCATCGGAAGCCAATGTCCCCACTCACTTGATCAGAGATTCATGAACATGTCGAATGGTTTGTGGCTGCACATCCATCAACAGATGATTATATGATAATTTCTCAGGATATTGGGAAAACTAAGTAATTTTTGATTAATGAGGATTTAAGTTGAGTAGTTGGCTTTCACTCTCTGTATTGGTGAATATTCTTATGAACTGATCATTTTGAGGGGATGAATACATTTATCAGGTAGTAGAAGATTTCTACAAATGAGGTTTTCTTTTTTTGTTGGAAACACTTATGAGAATAAAAACTCTGAGTTTCTTTCATTACAGTACCATCAAGAAGACAGGAATAGCTTAAAATAACCAGAACTCGTGTTTAAAGTCACAAATTCAGCATTGAGCGTTGTCAAAACCCTCAAATGCGCAGACTCAACTATCTAAGACAACTCACCATTAACTTTCTCAAGAGTGGATTTTTAGAATATACCTATTTGTGAGAAATCTTTGAGTTCAGAGAACTTGCTTAGTTGAAATTTCATTATGTAAAAAGTTGTTCATGTCTGGTTCAAATATTGCAACTGTAATTTGTCAGCTGTGGATTGAGGAAAAAATGCCTGACAGTTTTAAATGAGAAGATCAAGGCTAGGTCACCTTTCAAGGCCAAACTCTATTTAACTTTAGACCATTAAGCAAAAAGACTTGAAATTTACTCCTTTAGAAGGAAAGATACTTAACCGTGCTTCAATAATTATTAATAGCGTAATTCTGGGCAAAGCTCTGATATAAATTTTGTTTCTAGATCTTTTTTCCCTATGGTGTCTTTTCCTTAATTTACTTCCCTTAGGCTCCGCCCCTAACAGAGCATTGCTCTGGGTTTTCCTTCACTGGCACATGGATGTTTTCTGTTCATTAATATTTTCTTCGGTTCACTCATTTACCCATCTATCCATCTTCCCAACATAGACATTCATTTAGCACATACTATACTAATGGATTAGAATCAGTCTTAAGAAATATATACAGCTTATTTTGGGTCTTTTAGTAGATGATATACACCTTTTCGGGGTTTTATCTGTTAGTGATTATGAAAGGCATTCCATTGGTCGATTGAAAAAAATAAAAATGGCAGCCTGATGGGATACGTCTTGGTCAATATTCTGTAGTCTTTGGACTTGACAATGGAGAGAGACTTTTCTTTTATTGTCTGATGTATTGTGCAAAGAAATGTGAGTTAAGGCCATCAATTAAAGCCTCAATTTTGTACTTGGCCAAATGGCCTTCTTTGGGATAGCTCGGTCAACTACTTAGAGTCAGCACCTTTTTCTAGGGAGCTGAATGATGGCCTGCTCTCTGTAGTTGGGTGTATTTGTCTCCATGACTTTTCCTTCATCTCTCGCCCATGTGTAAAGCATAACCAGAAGGAGAAAAGGAAAGAGAGTCACTTATGACAGTAAAGCATGGTTGGATAACAGGAAGCCCCAGCAATCCACAGCCGTAGAGTAGTGCACTGTGAATGGACTTTCGCTCTCTATTTCCTTCAGGTTTTAGAGGCTGAGTTGAAGTTTAGCTTCCATTCTGGTGATTTTGCTACCAGTCACGCCAGCACTTGCAGTAGTGAGTCTCCAGGGAGTGGGTGACTTCCAGATGCTGCTTCTAATCTGTATATTACAAAAGAAGGGTAAGAAGATCACAAGGGACTCATCCTAGCTTGCTGGGCCCCATCCTACACACCTGCTGCCAGAACAACTCTGTTTGGTTAGATACAGAAAATGAAAAAGTATTATGTTCCCTTTTGAAATTTCCTCCTTTTTTTAAAAAAAAAAGTCTACTTTTTTCTCTTTTGAATTCTTTGGTATCTTACCTATGATAGAATCACTAAAAGAGGGACCATCGGAGATTATATAATTAATTCCTTTCTCATGTCCTCAAGTCGTGATGCAATTAATCCATGTAGGAAGTGTAGCCATTGATTGCAAGCGAACATCTCAACTAAGTGGGATTCAAATATGGAGTAGTTTATTTTTCTCTCATTTCCTTCAAACATGTTCTTTTGACTTGCCTTTTCTTTTTGTATCCATTAACAGCATCTTGGGCACATACCGTAAATCTTCGGTCATTTTCAGATATTGAAAAATTCAGTCTTATCTGGTCTGTGT
>NW_011889091.1:728902-738871 GCF_000151845.1 Pteropus vampyrus | reverse complement strand
AGCAGCTTTAGTATGAAAAATAGTATTTTTGTTACTGAGATTTTCATCAGTTCCTGCTACTTAGTCTACCCATGAAATCATTATCCTTTGGTCTTTTGACACAACAATAATTGCTTCCATAGCAATAAATTTTAACATCAGAAACTGAGATGATGACTTCAGGTGAGGAATACATAACAATCCAGTGAACTGAGAGGGATCAAGCATACTGCTCCAAATACAATGAAAGCCACTCTGAAAAAAACATGATTTAATACTGAAGCAGAATCATCCCTAAATAGAAATTCTGATTTTTTTCCCCATGAATCACCAGTGACTTTAAATGCAGTTCTTATTGGCAGTAAACAGTTTTGGGTATGAATCCTGCCAAAAAGGAAACAAGTTACTTGACAAAATTAAATGTGTGTGGTTCATGATGGGAACATTTTGACCATTTAACGGTATTATCTCATAAGTGTGAAAAGAAGAGGCCTTGCTGATAACTGGTGACATTAGGATTATGAAGTTATATCCTGATCATAAGTATATACAGAAGTGAACAAGTGTGTGTCGGCATCATTTGTTTAGAATGTGAAATTCCCTTCTCCATCTTTCCTCCCAAGGGGCAATTTGAAGTCTTAAAGTTATAACTGGAAAGAGTTGGGTCTATGTCCTTTTGTAAAAACAAAATAGAAGCTGGTAAAAATGAATTTCAGTGGAAGAAGCACCTGATAAGGGATCTGAGGGTTTTTCTTAATTTTATTTTAAAAATTTCTTCCATTAATGATTTTTATGGTTTAGGGAAACAGACTTAACCTCATTGGGCTCTAATTTTTTGTTGTAAAATAAGGAGATGAGCCAGCCAACCTCTACCTGTGCTTCTTCACAGCTTGATTGCTCTATAAATTTCTGACTTGTTCCTTGTCCATCACTCTACATTATTCAGGAGAGTTGTGATCTAGTTTTTCTCCACTTTACCCTCATTTAAATTTTATCCCTTTGAAGATTTTTGTTATCAGATGAGAACAGCTGAGCAGATAAATTTTAACTTTAGATTATCTGTGATTTGGTAGCAGAGATGGCTAATTATATGCACACACACACACTATGGAAAGGAAAACATATATATATGTATATAAAATCATAATATATGCTTTCTTAGTTTAGAATTTATTGGCGCTCTTGCACTTAACTGAGGTTCTGTGACACATTCTGCCACGAGAATGTAAGAAGAGTAAGTGGGTGCCACTGGTGAGCCAAGGTGGAGAGGAATCAGGGTACCTTCTTCATGTTGTCACCCATCTTCAATTTTCTGGATGTCAATGCCCAGAGCACCTTGGAAGCATGTTAAAAATAGCTGAGCTTCTGTCAGCCTGGGTCCCTGAATGACTATGTGGAGCAGAGCACTATGTTCTCCCAGAAAATCCATACATATAACAAATATTTTGAGAAAATCATTTTTTGCAGTTGTCTTTGTGTAAGCTCATGATCTTTTATAATTTGTATGTTTTGCATATAACTGAAGTATATATTTAAAAACCATCATGATTTTATACTTTTCTGTTTCACATACATAATAATTTTTATACATTATACATTTTATATAATTTATAATTATTTGAACCCTTATTCCTTATACTAGAGAACCAATCTGTAAACTCTCCTTAATTTTTTGTAATCTTAGAAATAGTATTACGTGTTTGTATTTGTTTTTTCAAAATAAATGGTAACATCTGCTCCAGGCCTCCAAGAGGCAGTGAAATATTTTAATGTTTGATAAACCATTTGTTGACAAACTTTATTTTTTCTTTCTTTTTGTTACTTTTTGACCCCCATCACTCATTTCTCCTCCCCACCACCTCTGGCAATCACCAATCTGTTCTCTGTTTCTATATGCTTGTTGATTTGTTTTAGATTTCACATATAAGAGAGATCATACAGTATTTGTATTTCTCTCTGACTTATTTCACTTAGCATAATGACCATGAGGTTCATCCATGCTGTTACAAATGGCAAGGATTCATTCTTTCTATGGCTTAGCAATATTCCTCTGTGTGTGTGTATTATAATTTTTTTATCCATTCATATTTTTTCTACTGTGTTAAATCATGCATATCAGGGGATTATTTCTAATAATAACTAGAGTTACCCTGACCAATATATTTTGAAATATTATTTGCATTATGATTTTTATTCAGTTCTCCACAACTCCAAGATAAGCTTTGTATTTTAGAGGTGGAATATCACCATGATGATCCGGTTAAACAGTCTAAGAGGGTTTATTGATAGGTGATTTTGTCTGAAAGTTGGGGAGCACTGGTTCATTTTCTGGAGGCATGCAGTTAAATTCCTTGAGATTGGTATAGGAAAGGGGTGGTAGTTTGGGAAGTCAAGGAGATTTAGTTCCATCAGAATGTAGCCTCTCCTTCCACCCCCTCATCCCTAAGGAGGCAGAACCTGGATTGTGAAGGTACATGGGCAGCCATGGATCCTGGAAACTGACAGCCTTTGAATGGGCGACAGGAACCTGAAGCCTTATCAATTTTCTAGATTATGTATTTCTATTGAGTTTTTATACTAACGAATCTCTAGGGAGATTTATTTTTTGTTTGTTTTTTATTTGTTTGTTTTGCTGGTTTGTTTTTGGTCCCATGTTGTAAGGCATTGTTGACATCTGATTGATCTGGTTCTTATTGTCAGCCTTGGCCATTTGGAACTTGAATTGCATTTAATTTGATTTTGTAAAGTAATGAATGTGACATTTCTTGTACTTTGGTGTCATTGGTACCAGTTATAAATGGACTGGTAATCCCTGTGGATGCTATATAGGTATGCGAATAATGCATAGCATTCGATTGTAGAAGGCTGTAGTCCACTAGGTAGCTTAAGTATCTCACAAGCTTAGCAAATACTGTCACTTTTACTTTGTGGATTACTTCAGGACACGTTAATTTATGTATACATATAAAATTATATACATAAAATTTATATATACAAAATATATGTGTGTATACACAAACACAGACATATGGTGCTTACATCTCTTTACCTCCAAATTCCCAGCCCCATTTAATATGTGCAAACTCATTTTAACATCAGTTTAAGAAAAATTAGGTTAGTGAAATAAATTGACTGATCCTATATCAGAGCAAAGATTTCACAATGCTCCCTAAATCAGACAGAAAAAAATTTTTAAGCTTACTCATATTCCTGTTATCATCTTAGGTTGCTTGTTAGGCATCAACCATACCTATAACATATTATGTAAAAAATTATTAGTAAAATGTGCATCTTAGGTGTTAAACAGGAGAATAAATATTCTGAGATTCAAATGTTTTTCTCTTTTAAGTAGATAGTATTTATGAGAAAGAAAAGCTGTTATAATGGAAGAAGGGAGGGAAGGTATCAGGAATAACTAGTAGATACAGAAAGTGTAAAGTTAGTAGATTTGAGGATACTGGTATAGATCATAATCTTATGTATAGAAAAAATAAGCAAGGGGAGAAAGTAGGTGTAATGGTTTTCATTCTCTTAACCACAACTATGAGGTGAATAAGAGTGTAGTTTGCCTACATAGAGTAGGGCGTATGGCTGGACGTGCCTTGTTTCTGTTGGGCTAGAAGTGGTCCTCCTATTTTATACTAATGGATTTCTAATGAGGGAAAATCCTACATTAAAAGTCAGTCAAAAGTAATCAGGAATGGTGTTGCCTGGAGGCTAGCTATGTTCATCTTAGAAAACCATCTGAGGAGAAAGGTTGGTTGGGTTTACAGCATGGATGAAAGTGAGCATGAAGGGAAGGGATTTGGGGTTGTGCGTTAGAGGATTAACTTTTGTTCAACATACTTAGGAGAGTTGCTGAGTATTTCTGTCCTATTACTGCTTCCACTGATTCTTGTCATGTCAGTGCAAGCAATAAATCATGTGGCTGCATATCTGTATTAACTCCCTACTTTGTCATGGAAGGAAAAGTGACTGCAAAGAGGGCAGAAGCTCCCTTTTGGTTCTCCGTGGAATTTTACTTATGTTTCTAGCAATCTAGGCAGCCTCCTGCTTATATCATTTTACTTATTTTTACCATGTATCTAGGGCATGTTAAAACAGGCAAAGGACAACTTGTATTGGTTTTCAGTGTCAAGATGCCAGTTCCTCACTAAAAAAGCATTTACCTTTTAAATTTTGTATCCTGATGGCACCTAATATAGTACCAGGCATATAATATGCATTCAGTAACTTTGAGTGAATGAATATCTGGCTAAATAAATATAAAGTATCTGGGAGAAAAATGGGATCTATTTTTAAGTGCTTCCAGAAGTACAAATACCTCTCTATGTCTAGATGTAAACTTGATGCTGAAAAAGATAAATTCTTAAGGTAAAATCATAAAGTCAAGTTTGTTGTGTCATAATAGCTTCTGCATTCTGTGGGGCTATTTTTCTTTGCCCTCTAAAATGAAATTTTAACGTAGATGCCATAGCCTATCTGCTGGCTCTGGCCTCTTGAGCACTCAAAATAGACTCAGTTCAGTAAATAATATATTTGATCCAGTATTATAATTGAATTTTTGGTTTGCAGTTCAGCAATGGGGAAAGTGGAATGGCTAATTATATTATATTTTTCTCCCTGAGCTTTTGGACCTCCTCCCCCAGCTCACTAGCTACACTTTTAGTAATATCCGAGTGGGACGTGGGGTGAAGGTAAGGGGGCAGGAAGTGTCTTACTGGACTGGTAGTGCCATGAACTGTTATTGGCACTCTGTGGGCTCAGAAAGGGATCAAAGCTGACTCTCTTGTAGGGCAACAGTTTCTGGATTCTTCAGAGACTTCCTCTGAATTGTTGGAGATCTCTCACAGTTCCCTTGAGGTGGGGAATGTCCCTGCTCTGACTGGTCACTTATGGTTCGCTTAGGATTTCTTTCCTGGAGCATCTGACTATTCATCTTCAGCCTCTTTTTGCTGAGAGTTCCTCACCTTCTAGGATATTTTGAGCAGGATCTAAGATAACTTCTTGTTGTCACTTCCTCTTCCTTCTTTTATTTTCTCTCTTTCTCTATTTAATCTATGTGAAATATTCATCTTTCGTCCATCACTGGTGGCAGTTTAGTTACTTTCCAAAAGCATGGCATTTTTGTCATTACCTCCCTAGAAGCCAGCTTTAACAACAGCCATTTTTCAGATGTGAGTCAGACCCAGTCCACTGTGCCATAAGCTCCAAGAGAAGCATTTCATATACATTGAGTGCTTTCTATGAAGACCACGTCTCTAGGCTTGAGGTAAAGACAAAGCTCCCCATTGATTCCCCATAGAGGATATGGGCGTGAAAGTCATACAGCTCTACTAGAGAAATTTTTTCTCTGATCTCCTGCTTCAAATTAAATCTTCATGTCTTGGAGTGAGTGTGTCCAAGGAGTATAAACACTTCCTTTGCTAGTCCCGCTTGGTGGTCTACCAAACTCATTTTGAAGTGTGAGAGTAGTTGGCTCCCATCGTCTTGGGGCCACAAGTAAAAGCAAGTCAAAAGTGGTTCCAGATGTTCACCTTGATACATAGATAAGAAAAAAAAATTTTTTAATTGATTTTTAAAAGTTACTTAAAATGGGTCATTTAAAGATGAAACACACAAATACATTTTGTGTATTTCAATCTCTGAGTAGCAGATTATTATTTTAAAAATATATACCTGCAAAGAGAATTTGAAGATCAAAATGTCAAAAAACTTACTATAAAGATCTAGTAATCAATATCAAAATGCTTGATACTGGAATACTGATAGACAAATAAATCAATGGAATCAAAAAGTCCAAAAATAGACCCATGTATAGACAACTGTTTTATAAAGATGTAGAGACAGTTCAGGGAAGAAAACATAGTCTTTTCAGCAAATGGTGCTGGAACAATTGGATATCTATATTATCTATATCTATCTATATCTATATATCTCTATCTCTATTTGTATATATATGAGAGAGAGAGAGAGAGAGAGAACACATGGACCTTTGATCCACACTTCATCCCATATGCAAAAATTTAATTCAAAATGGAAAAATGAATTCAGATCTAATATAGGACTTAAAACTATAAAACTTCTAAGAGAAAACATAGGAGAAAAATCTTTTTGACATTGGGTTAGGCAAGGATTTCTTAAATACAACACCAAATTCATGAGCCATGAAAGAACATATGATCAAAACTAAAAACTTCTGTTCTTCAAAAGACACTATTAAGAGAATAAATAGGAAAAAAATTCTACAGACTGGAAAAAAATATTTACAGAGCATGTATCTTATAAAGGATGTGTATCTAGAATGTATAAAGAACTCTTGAAACTCAACAATAAGCAAACAACCCAATTTTTAAAAATGGGTGAAAGATTTGACCTTCATAAAATATATGGATGGCAAGTAAATAAAAAGATGCTCGATATCACTAGTCATTTCAGAATTTTAAAAATATAGTGAGATACCACCATATACCTGTCAAAATGTCAAAAACATGTATTGGTATGGACATGGAGGAATTGGAACTCTCATATGCTAGTGGTAGAAATGTAAAATAGTACACTTTGCAAAAGAGTTAGGTATTTTCCTTGAAAGTTAACATTTACCTTTCTTACAATCCAGCCATTCCATTTCTAGGTATTTTCCCAAGAGAAGAGAAAGCATATGTTAATACAAAAACTTGTATCTGAATATTCATAACATATTTGTAATAGTTCCAAAATGGAAACAAACCAAATATCAAGTGAAAGGAAAAACAAATGTGGTATACCCATACAATGGAATACTATTTAGCAATAAAAAAGAATGATCTATAAAGCAACATGAATGGATATCAGAATAAATATACTGAGTAAAAGCAACCAGAGAAAAAAGTATATACCATACGATTCCATTTATATAAAACTCTACAAAATTCAAACTAATCTTTAGCGACAGAAAGTAGGCAGTAGTTGCCAGAGAGGAAGGAGAAGGAGAGTTTATAAAAGGTTACAAGGAAATGTTGGGGGTGAAGGCCATGTCCATTGCCCTGAATGTGATGATAGTTTCATGTGTTTGTCAGACTTATCAAATTGTAAATACATGCAATACATGCAATTTATTGTAGGTCAATTATATCTCAATAAATTCATTAACAACAATTTTTTAAAAAGGCCCCCATTTCAAGGGTTGGGGTCCCACTCCTGCAGTCTGAAGTCCTCAGCACCCCAGGTGCACACCACTTGGCTGTTAGCCCTTGTTTGTACACATCCGCATTGAGAGAATGCGGAGGGCTATTTATTGCACGTAATGCAGGGTATTGTGGTTTCCACACAGGCTGCCCCTCAAATTCTCAAAGTGGAGGGAGCAGCAGACCTGCTTAGGAAACTGGTACTCCTTGTTTTCCTTAGAGACTAATGGGCAGAATATGCCAGAAATCCAAGGAGATTTGAACCCTTTGCCCAATGGCAATGGTGGAAGTTACTGGTGTGTTAGTCTGGAGAAGAGGAGCAAAGGGAACCTCAGTGAGCAGTTTTAACTGACTCTATACTGCCCAGAGGTGGGAACCAGGACAAAAAAATTCCTGCAAAGAAAATGAAAATTCAAAATTTAGTTCAGTCAGAAATCAGTCTCTGGCTTGGGTGGAAGTGCTCTTTTAGCTTATGTAAGATTTAGTCAGTTTCTTTTACTTTCTTTATATTTTGCCTTTCTCCTCTTCTGAATGCTTTCTGGTGATATTTGAATTATTTAAAAGTTAATTCTTGATATCTAAACAAATTTGGGGATCAAATCTCTGACTTTTCTATTCATAGTTTAAATACCACATGATTTGGGGCACTATTTTCAGTCTTTGATAGATGTTGATGTGAATAATATTTCAATACTACTCAGAGTTCAGGACCCACATTCTGATATGTTAATAAAGAATTGTGAACTAACATAGCATGCTGTTCTGTTCGACATACCTGTTATAGGTGGAGGAAAAGATTTACTATTCTAAGGAGAAGGAAACCTTAAAACTTCCCTTCTGAAACAAACACCTATGTAATTTATGGATTTGGGCCAATTTGATTGTGTTTGTATATGAGAGGAATAGCTGTGTGGGGGATATTTAATTGGATTAATTGCTTTTAAAAGTATTTACTGAATACCCCTTAAATGCCAGGCATTGTATTGGAAGCTGTGGGCACAATAATTAGGCCACAGTCCTTCTATTATTCTGGTATATTTGTATGTCCTTGGATTTTTAGTTGGAGACAAGAGGCTTTTGATTTCATGCTTAAAAATTATGGGGGCATGCATTTGGAAAGAATGTGGAAATAAGACACATATTTTCCCTAAGCGAGAAAGTTGAAAGTAGGATAGACACTCAGACCTAAGAGTTTCAGTCTATACCTGCCATTGACTTGCTTGGTTTATTTTCTCAAAGTCCCTTTCCCCTTGGCAGCCCAGTACAAGAGAGATCATAATCGTTTACATAGAGTTTTGAAGTATTTAGAAACAAGCTGCTTTAAATATAAAATGATATTCGAAAAACAAAAGATTCAAGGCTAGTGTTGTTGTTTTTTTCCCTAACGCAAGTACCTGTTTTTTTTTTTTTTCTTCCCTGTGAGGATAACTAGTCAGTGGAACCTGCCAAATACTTACGATACAAATTTCTTGCTTTCTGATTTGGATCATGCGAGAATATTTTTGATTATTTATAATTTTTTACATTTAGCAGGTGACCTGATTTTTTTTCTTTCTATTTTATAATTACCTTTTTTTATAGTTATAATGTTGGAAGCATGAAGCAATTGTTCTTAAGAGTTTTTGGCTCGTTTCTAGTTCTATTTTGTCCCCATCAAAAAAACCACAGAATAATTGCTCCATTATCAGGTGTGTGGTCACTTGGAGTGGTTGGGTTCAGCATGCTTCAGTGAGGTAAATAACAAAAGTAATAAAAAGTAATGCACACACATTTTGGCACGGTAACTGTGTGTGTGTATGTGTCTGTGTGTGTGTGTGAGAGAGACAGAAGAGAGAGAAGAGAGAGAAAGAGAAAGAGAGAGAAAGAGAAAGAGAGAGATGAACATTTTACCAGTTATATTACTGGAATCTGTCTCTTATGGGTTGACTTCAGAATGCATTTTGGAATTTATATGTAATACTCTTAGATTAATTATAGGAGTGCCAGTGATCTTGGCAGCTACTTTGTTTGCCATTGTTAAAAATAAAGATCACAAGCTTGTGATTTGTACTATTTTGAACTAATTAAATTGTCTAAGCTAATAATATTCCATACAATTGGAAGTTTGTTCCATAATATCAAAGATTCTCAAATTGGAAGTTTCCTTAGACCACAGGCCACAAACTGCTAATAAGGGAGAGGACAGTCAGGTAATAGAAATGCATACAATGGAAAGTCATGAGTATAAACTAAAATAATTAATGGAAATGATGTAAAGCACCAGACTTTCTCTGACTAGAATCCTCTTCTCACTTTTGGTAGAGGTGTGGGTTCAAAGAAATATTTTTTGACAATACAAAACAATAGAGCAAATATGTTATTACACATCGACAGTGACCCAGGGTACTCCTAGCCACTGGAAATTTCAGTTTTGTAAATAAAAGGAAGATGTGCTAGGAACATATTTTTGTCTTTCTCCTGGACAGGTGCAACCTGGGCAGCATGCTGTGAGTGGGCGCTGTGAGTGGGCACTGGTGTGAGTTTGCATCCTGGGATTTTGGATACCTGGCTAGGTGGTGCTGGGGATTGCCACAGCAAAGGATCCTTTCTGCTGACTTTGGAGGCACTTTCCTCCCAGAGCTCTTTATTCTTTCCCATGTTTCATTCATTCTGATATTTCCTCTCTCGAACAATACACAGTGGCCGTGGAGAGGGGGTACTAGCATTCTGGGAGCTTCCCTTGGACCTCCCTTGCCTTACTTCATGTGGCTGGGCTTCCGTGGTCTGAGCTCTAATAAGAGCTGTCCAGTAGCTTATCTAGCTTATCATGCATGTCATTCTGCTC
>NW_011889091.1:725566-728207 GCF_000151845.1 Pteropus vampyrus | reverse complement strand
TGCATCACAACCACGACAGCTGTGCTGTGACTGATGGAAAGATTCCAACAGATACCATTTATCAGCATACCATTTCTTTAATTGCAAAGTATATAGAATTCACCTGCTTTATGATGACTACACAAACAGACAAAGCAGGATATTCTCAGATTGATATGTTGGTCCTGGATGGCCTCATTCAAATGTCTGGGGTCTCAGCTGGGAGAGCTGGAATGGATGGGGCGACTGGACTTCTCTTACTATGTGAGCTCTCGCCCCAGGAAGGCGGTCATCCTCGAGGAAGCTAGCTGGGCTTTCTCATAAGCAGGCAGGGTTCCAGAGGGTAAGCAAGAAAGCTGTGAGTGAGTTGAAGCTTGGAAATCACAAAGGTCATTTCTATCTCATTCTATTGGTAAAAGCAAACCAGAAGTCCAACTCGGATTCAAGCAGTTGGAAAATAGACTCAGCTTCTTGTAAAGAATTTGTGGCCATGTCTAATCTATCAAAGAAAGATATGGCAGAAGACACTGGTGGGAGTGGGGTGGGGTGAGGGGAGAAGCAGAGATTAATATTCACACATGTGCTAAATCTTGTGTATTGACTATAAGGAGTAGAAAAATTTAATGGAAAATTCTTCATTAAATAAAAGGTGAACAAACACTTGAGAAATACTAATGTAGAGTGATACATATTGTTATCTTGTTGGGATACATATGTTTTCCCCCTATGTCTTGATTGGGCTCAGTATAAAAGGCCCTGTGTAACTTGCTGGAAATGGATACGTCCTCTTGTTCAGGGGAGTATTTGAGGGAGATACTTTTTATGTCAGATGATTTAAATCCAAATAATACAGAAAAGTCCAAACTTTTTATTTTCATTTTGGAGGGCAGATGTTAAGGATCTTTAAGACAGATTGTGAGTTTTTTTCTTATTAAATCAATAAGCATAACATGTCTCACTCAGCCATCATTATTTGGCTCTGTTAAAAGTTGTCATCCCAACTGGAGTAATAGTTCAGATTTAAGACTAGTTGACTGTTTTAGTGCAGGAACAGGCATGTCTTGGAGTCATGTCACCATGTCTCTTACTTAGGTGCTTTGCCAGTTAATGTTCTTTAAGCCAGTTGTTTCTTTTCTAATAAATGCTCTGGCATATACACTGTTATTGTAGGAAGCTTTACACTGTGATTTCTCTGTAAGCTTAGTTGCACCTTTAACTTTTAAAAAAATAATTCATTGTGAGGAGTCAGAGTTTATACAAAGATATGTGATTTTAAAAATTCTTTTTTTTCCTACCAGTAGTCTACATTTACCACCTAATTGTGTTTCTATTTTTAATTAACTGTTGAAATGATGGTATTCTTACTAATAGCTAACATGCATTGAGTGCCAGGTATCGGACTGAACATTTTATTCATCTGAGTGAATTTAATTCTCTCAATAAATCATTTATTCTATGAGGTATGGGTTGTCCTCATTTTCTAGATGAGGAAAGAGAGACTTAGGGTAATCAACTTTCCTTAAGTCACTCAGCCACAAAATATGTTTCTATGGACTTTATTTTCAGAAGCAAAATTTGAAGATACGCTTCAGCTACTTTTCAAAGACACATTGTGTTCTGTCGAAATAGAAATAATGTAGGTACAATGGACCTTTAATACATATATTCAACATTTGTGAGACCTTAATGCCCATAAATAATATTATAAGATCAGACATCTAGATAATCATGGAATATACCAAATTAATGATGAATTTTAACTTCAGTTGAATGCAAGTTTAAGTCAAGGCTTGACAAATGTTTTCAGTAAAGCGTCAGTAAATATTTTTGGCTTTGTGGGCTATGTGGTTTTATCACAAGCGCTCACCTTTGCCATTGCAGTGCAAAAGAGGACATAGAAAATATGTAATTGAATAGGCTTAGCTATGCTCCAGTAAAACTTTATTTATAAGATCACATGGTGGTCTGAATTTGACCTATGAGTGTTAGTTTACCAACTTGTATTATAGGCTGTTTGGTGTCCACTTAGTTACCAGCGATGTTACCCTGATAAACTGTTGTTGGCATATGATGTTAATGATAATAAAGAAGTCTGTCTTTAGTATACAAAGGTCTGAAACATGGGGAAACCTGCTCTCACCCACAGATTAACATTGAATGGCTTGTTAGCTTTAGCCATCTTCATAATGGCTTCTTTCGTCTAATTTATTAGAAGCTCATTGAGTTAAGATGTCTTTTGTGGAGGTGAAATTGACATGGTGTGCCACTACCATGAATAATTGTGCCCATCGTATCCCACAATCAGAATAAAAGGAAACCCAAACCCACATTACATCCTGAGAGAAACCAAAACTGTTCTGCCTAGTTTTAGTCTCTAAGACAAACGAAACCATCAGCATTTCCCGAAAGTTAATGACTGCCTAACAAAACAACTCTGTCTTTGACTTTTTGGAAAACTGATGTCTGAAGATATATTGAAATATGCAGATGTTAGCTATAAGAAAATGTTTCTCCCCTCCCCCATCATGAAGAGAATAACCATAAACTCAGTAACCTTGGCAATTAAAAAAGTTAATGTACTCATGTTTTTTATTGATGAGTCAGTTCTCTTAAAGTCTGGATCCTTTGCAACTTCTTTGCAAGCAAGCTGCTTTTTTTTTTT
>NW_011889091.1:721030-725516 GCF_000151845.1 Pteropus vampyrus | reverse complement strand
AACATGCATTGAGTGCCAGGTATCGGACTGAACATTTTATTCATCTGAGTGAATTTAATTCTCTCAATAAATCATTTATTCTATGAGGTATGGGTTGTCCTCATTTTCTATATGAGGAAAGAGAGACTTAGGGTAATCAACTTTCCTTAAGTCACTCAGCCACAAAATATGTTTCTATGGACTTTATTTTCAGAAGCAAAATTTGAAGATACGCTTCAGCTACTTTTCAAAGACACATTGTGTTCTGTCGAAATAGAAATAATGTAGGTACAATGGACCTTTAATACATATATTCAACATTTGTGTGACCTTAATGCCCATAAATAATATTATAAGATCAGACATCTAGATAATCATGGAATATACCAAATTAATGATGAATTTTAACTTCAGTTGAATGCAAGTTTAAGTCAAGGCTTGACAAATGTTTTCAGTAAAGCGTCAGTAAATATTTTTGGCTTTGTGGGCTATGTGGTTTTATCACAAGCGCTCACCTTTGCCATTGCAGTGCAAAAGAGGACATAGAAAATATGTAATTGAATAGGCTTAGCTATGCTCCAGTAAAACTTTATTTATAAGATCACATGGTGGTCTGAATTTGACCTATGAGTGTTAGTTTACCAACTTGTATTATAGGCTGTTTGGTGTCCACTTAGTTACCAGCGATGTTACCCTGATAAACTGTTGTTGGCATATGATGTTAATGATAATAAAGAAGTCTGTCTTTAGTATACAAAGGTCTGAAACATGGGGAAACCTGCTCTCACCCACAGATTAACATTGAATGGCTTGTTAGCTTTAGCCATCTTCATAATGGCTTCTTTCGTCTAATTTATTAGAAGCTCATTGAGTTAAGATGTCTTTTGTGGAGGTGAAATTGACATGGTGTGCCACTACCATGAATAATTGTGCCCATCGTATCCCACAATCAGAATAAAAGGAAACCCAAACCCACATTACATCCTGAGAGAAACCAAAACTGTTCTGCCTAGTTTTAGTCTCTAAGACAAACGAAACCATCAGCATTTCCCGAAAGTTAATGACTGCCTAACAAAACAACTCTGTCTTTGACTTTTTGGAAAACTGATGTCTGAAGATATATTGAAATATGCAGATGTTAGCTATAAGAAAATGTTTCTCCCCTCCCCCATCATGAAGAGAATAACCATAAACTCAGTAACCTTGGCAATTAAAAAAGTTAATGTACTCATGTTTTTTATTGATGAGTCAGTTCTCTTAAAGTCTGGATCCTTTGCAACTTCTTTGCAAGCAAGCTGCTTTTTTTTTTTCATTCTTGTAAGATTTGTCTCTAATTCTTCATTTTACATATGTTAAGATTTGTAAGCCTGTTTGCTTCTAGCCCAGTGTGAACAGGGCAAACTATTCTACTGGGCACATAGATAATTGATAATTTAAAATTTTGAAGTTTAACCTAACCTTAAGGAGGCTGGTCATGGACTATTTTGATGTACTATGGATAAAGCCTTTGGTCACAGTGGCAAGAGAAATGTTCCTTTTGTCTGCCTCGCTTCCATGGTGACAGAAGCAGGCAGGATTTGAAGGAATTCAAATTGGGAAGATACTTGGAAAAATAATTGTAATTTTGAAATTCATATAATCTTTGTGAAATCTTCTTTGCTTGAGTCAGACTTGACTTTGTACTTATGTTTGATTCACACAGTGTGGCAGATATAACAAGGCTAATAATATCATCTAACATTCTACTTGCTGTTGACTTCTATATTCTTTTAAGACAGTGTAGGTTCCCAAAAAAGTCGTGAATATGGGGCAAGGCATCCTGGCTTTTGCAATCCCAAGATGTCATTAGTTCATTTCTCTTCTGTCCTAAGATTGAGTTCTTTGTCAAAATGACCCAGAAAAAGCCATCAAATAATGGAATGGCTAATGAACTCCCCCATCCCCATCATAGTTTTTATCACAGTGGGATAATATGAGCTGGTTCCATAATAACTGATAGAGCAGACTCGACAAATATATTTATCATTGCTCCTTCCCATAATCTCATGAAGACAATAAAGAAATGAATATAAACTCATAAGGGCAAAGGACAGGAAAAAAGACAAGAGGTAAGCATCATCAAAATTTAGAACTGCCAACACAAAGAAACAACCTAAGTGTCCATCAGTGGATAAATAAATAAAGAAATGTGGGATGTGTATATATATATACATGTATATTTGTATATATACTGTGGGGTATTATTCAGCCATAAAAAGAAGGAAATCCTGCCATTTGTGACAATGTATGAACTTTGGTGACATTATGCTAAGTGAAATAAGCCAGACAGAGAAAGACAAATATTGTATGATCTCATTTACATGTGGAATCTAAAAAAGTCAAACTCATAGAACTAGAGAGTAGAATGGTGGCTGCCAGGGGCTGGAAGTGGAGTTAGGGTGGGGGGATGTTGGTCAAAGGGTATAAACTTTTGTTATATGATGAATATGTTTTGAGAATCTAGTGTATATCATGCGATTATAATTAATAGTATGGTATGGTATACCTGAAATTTGCTAAGAGAGTAGATTTTAGGTGTTACCCTCCCTCCCCATACACACACACAGGCAGCTATGTAAGGTGATGGATATTGTTACTAACTTGATTGTGGTAAACATTTCAAAATGTATAAATATATCAAATCATGTTGTGGACCTTAAATATATACAATTTTTTTATTTGTTAATTATACCTTGATAAAACAGGAAAGATAAGTAGCAAGTTCTATAAAAAAATTTAGAACTATGGCTATCCTATATAGTATACAGTAACTACATGTGACTATTTAGATTTAAATTAATTAAAATTTAAATTAAAAGATTCTGTTATTCAGTTTTATTAGTTATTTTTCAAGTTCCAAGGGGCCAAGGCTAGTGAGGAGCCAGAAAGTTCAGATTCATTAGCCTCACTGCAGATATGCTTTTACTAACTACTTTCTTGTATTCTGTACAAGAGTCAGTGTTTACAGATCAAATTAATTCATCCACTTCTCTGGAGAGTCAGGGGATTATAAGAGTATTGACCTAAGAGACACATTTTTTTTTATTAAAATCTGTTCCTCTAATTGGCAAAAATTAAGTTCATACTTTCCATCCTAACTTTCAAACTAGATAATGACAGTTTTGATTGTAAAGAACCTTAAAGGAAGAGTGAATACCAAAGAAGCTTTAATTAATAACTTTGCCAGATCTTACACTGGCCATTAGATCTTTCTTCTCAAGCAACATTTGGCCTCCAACTTTACTTAGCATGGTTACTCCCATTGTTCATGACCTTATAGTTCTGTCTTTGTCTCAAAGGATGAAGCAGAGATACATGGTTGATTTTAACCTAAGTACCAACAAAGAGGACTCTGCCATGCGTTTCCTGCATATCAATCCACAGAGAAGCGCATTACTGAACAGAGAATATTTATAAGGCTTGCTATTTTATCTAATCAGAAAATGATCATTTTGTTGGATCAAGTGAGTTTTCTGGCACTACGCAGGTCCAGGATTCCATGATTCAAGGTGCTGTGCAAGCCTGTGAGTCCAATCCACATATTCAGTTGTTGAGAGGGAAAAATCTTACCCTCTTCTAGGGCCTCTTGGCTCAGGATTTTAGCTGTGCCTGGCATGAGGTGCACAAATCAAAGAATACTTTCTCTTTCTAAAAGCAGAAGGTACTGTCTGCTGTGCTGGGCCTCTCTGTTCACCTTCAGGAGGATAAGAAAGCCAAACAGCCCCTCCACGTGCTCCAGAAGGTAGTTAAACTCAGGTGCAAAGAGAGGCAAAGAAAAAGCAAGTCTTGGAAGTTTCTGAGAGTGAAAGTTCACTGACCGTTCCCTAGGTGTGTGATATAAAATAACTCATGTTACCCCCTGAGGCTCAAGATATAATAAGATTTGTTATGAGAAATACGTTAAGTAAATAAAAGAGAGAGTGTGAGGATACTAGTCTAAGTTTGCTTATTTTTTTAAGTTCCAGTATAGGTGTGAGCAAAATAAACAGGAAAGTTTATGGAAATGTTGGATTAAAGGTTGTGTGTGTGTGTGTGTGTGTGTGTATTTCCCCAAATCAACATAAGCCTGGAGGAAACTGGATCTCTTATATTATTCTAGTTTTTATTCTGACCTTGAAATTATTTTTTAAATTATATTTAAATATCTACTCCATATACACATCAACTACCAGAAATCAGTGGAAAGGTTTCCTTGAGAAATTTGAGACTTGACATTCACAACTGAGTTCTGATTTAACACATTCTCTTTCGTTGCACAGAAAAGGCTCTGTTAAATTTTGCTCTCATAAATTGTTTGAATTCAGCTGCTTAACAGCTTTTTTTTTTTTTTAATTTTCTTTGGGGAAAATATACTTTGTACAGAGTTGAAGGACTTAGTTTTAATGTTGCAATCTCTTTTTTAAAAGTACTTTAAATTTGAATGTTTTCCCTATTATATCCTCCACTTTCTGCTATGATTTGCAAAAAA
>NW_011889091.1:707842-719215 GCF_000151845.1 Pteropus vampyrus | reverse complement strand
CATTGTATGGAGGTTTATAATTTCTTTAACCAGATATCCATTGATTGTTCCAGTTTTTTACTAATATCAACAATGTCTCAGTAAATCTTGTATAGATACCTTGGTGGATTAATAGACTATACCTATGAACTAAAATAAAATAAAATAAAAATTTCAGACCTGTGCTGAAGTGTTTTGACCACAGGGATCAGTTGGGAGCCAAAGGCTCATTTCTTAGTATTAGGTAAAAAATGTTTTTGACAAACAAAACAAAAAGCTATTTAATATGCATAGTGTGTGTCTAGTTAACTCTGGATTATGAGATTAGTATTGACCTTTATTTTCTCTTTTAAAATCTTTCACATTTTCTATTTTTTTCATTGAGCTTACATCACTTTTATAATCAGAAAGATAATAAAACTACTAAAATTAAGAGACAAGAGATAAAAAGTGCTAAAGTGAAAAATGAGATAGACACACAATATCAAAAGATATGAATTAAAAGTTTTGTGTCAAAGACATTCAAATAAGGTAACAATTTTTAATTAGGATTGTTTGATTCAAACTTAGCATTTCTTGAGTATATAGGAAAGAAATGTTTCCCAATAAAGCAGATGTAGGCCTTTGCAAAAAGCATCTGTTTATTCTTTTATTTATTCTCCATGTTTGCATTTTTTCCCCTACATTTATTAATTATATTTCTGGAGTAACTACTCTATGCCTATTCCTGCTTTAAGTGCTATATCAGATGTAATATCAGGAACAGGGATAATATGATTTATGTGATTTTGACCTAGAAATTTCTCTGTAGTTAATTGAAGGTTTTATTTCTCTTCTGTTTTATTGTCCTTTCGATCATTTTATTTCTCATTATTCCATTTTCTATAAGTGTGTGGATATGTGGAAGGATGCGGACATAAGAGTCATCAATTTAGATACATACTGATCAAATGAGCATCTTGCTGAGAAACTACAGTGAGTCCTCTAACAAGTTAGCTGCTCATTTGGGGAAAGAACGCATATGTGTGCATTAGATGATTTATTAACAGGTAGCTTAACCATTTAAATGACTATTTCTCCTTAGCTCGCAGTTTGCATGGAAATGTTAAAACATATGATGACAGGACTGAATGTACACTATTTTTTTTTGGTTAGCAGCCATCAGATTTAGACCCTCACACTTAGCCTCTGTATTAGAGAGCTAATTCCTATTAGTAGTCCTTTTTTTTTTTTTTTATTCCCTCTTCCTACCAGTGATAATGACTGTCCTGATTTTCAGGGACGCCATCTTGTGTCTACTCTGCATTTTGTCCAGAGTCCTTTGTTTGGATAGTATTAGTGATTCTGACTTCTTTCATAATGTTTTTGACCTAGTACCCCTGAAAAGAATATATCCTTTCAGCTCAGGGAAATCTCTGGGAGGTCAGGAACCATTTTAATTTATTTGAGAGGAAACTTTCAGTTCATGCTGGGGGAAAGTAGTTAACTTTTAAGTTTGTGGTAAGACTTTAGGTGCTAACATTATGCTTTACAGAACAGTCAGTGTCCTTTGGTCATGTTTTGGTTCCCTAAAAGCCTCTGACTGACTTAAAAATAAATCATTACAGACAGATCATTAAATTTTATGAGCTATGAATGTGCTTAATAGTCCAGTATAACAAATGCTCTAAGTTTCTCCATGAGCCATTGCTTTTATGTGAAGCCTTATGCACATTTCAGACACCTCCAGCCATCTAAAAGGTGATTATTTTGACAAGATGATGGTGTGACTGGGCCTTTTTAAAGCATTGTATTGTGTTCGACCTCATAGCAAGGTGTGGTTAAAACTTTGGTATTATTCCTGAGAGTGTTTGTTAACTCTAATGAAACTTTTGGTTTTGGTCAGTGTCTAATTAAAACCACTTCTGACTGCATAAAGGCTATAGTCTATGAAAATTATGATTAAAAGGTTGGATTTTATCCAGAACATTTTAAAAAAAGGCGACTCTAATGCAATTCTAGTTTTCTGTACAAGAGAACAATGACTTACCTCCTAATTTTTTGTACCATTATATGCAAGATGACATAGTTTCTTTTTTTATAAAGTTTCTGAAAAAATAGGGATTTGTCATGGTTTAGTAATTGAGTTTGCATTCTGGTTCCACTTCTCAAATTGCTTGACACTGATCTAGGTACCTAGATCCTTTGAGACTTTGTCTCTAAAATGAGAGTAATACCAGGGTCATTGATTATCTCAAAGAAGGTAGTGCCATGAAAGTAAACTTATAAATTACTATACATATGAAGATGTACTGCTATTGTTATTTTCATCAATATTTACATAGCACCTGCTAATTGCTTATAATATTCTCAAATTCATAAGGATAGGCATAGGCTATCTAGGCATCAAATCATTTTACAATGAACCTTAATATGGTTTCTCTCTTTACTAGAAGCAGCATAGGTAAGGAGTCCCCAGGGCCTAAGAATCTGATTTGTCAAAGATACAGCCCCATTTTCTTTCTTTTTTCTTTTTTGATTTTTTATCTTTTCTTATTTGCTTAAATATATACTCCTTACCCACAAACCCTCTTTATCAAGACTTTATCAGCATGGGGCCAGGTAACTTTATACCTTTTGTTAAGAGCCACTGACCAAAGACCATCAAAAACATACTTATAGTAAAACAAAACAAAACAAAACAAAAACAAACAAAAAACCAAAGTGAAATATAATAGTTTGTTTCAGTAGGAAAGCATGCACACTATGAGTAATCCTGAGTATCTCAAATAGGAAGTTAGGGAGGGATACTTATAGCGTTTGGGGGACTAGAGTTGGCCACAGGGTGGTCTTGGTGGGGTTTGATCAGAATTTGTAATCTAGGTAAGTCTGTGGCTTTATCTTAGAATATACGTTCTGAATGAGCTGCTGTTAAAGCATTTGAGCTTAGATTGTTTATCTTGTAGGCCACAATTTGGTTCAGTTTATCTGTTTTGTGAATCATGGTACGATTTAGCAAGCTGTGAGTTCTGTTTCAATTCTCAATTACCCTTTTCTGGTCTTTCTTCAGCCTAAGCTAAAGGAGAGACCATGATCTCTGGGACATGATCAACCTGGATCTGTTCTGTTGTCCTGAGACTACTGATCAGAAGGTTGTTCAGAGAACGTTGTCTGCAGTTAAACTAGAGTGAGTCCTTCATGTTTCTTTAGTTGCAGAATGAGCTGTTGAATCTTCTGATATGGCAATGACTGCACAGCTGCATTGTGGATTCTGGAAACCATATACTTGGCACCAAAACAGGCAAAACTAAGAAAGGGATTATTATTAAAGTTTGAAGCCTGCCCATTGTTTCATTATCTTTGCATATTCCTTTTAGAGATGGATTCTTTAGCTTTGTCAGTGTCTGAATATTTAGTTTGCCATCTGAAGATTTGTTAGGGGTAAGGTTCTTGAGATTACCATGATTAAAAATGGAGCTGAGTACTAAGAAGTTACAACCTGAACTAGCAGAGAGGCAAGAAAATAGCCAAGACGATGAGGAAGAAAACCATGCAAAGCAGTGCATGACAGTCAGTGGTTTCTGCATCTGGAGAGCTGGAAGCCATCTACCCACATGGTCATGGTTTTCAGTTTGGGGACTGAAAAGCCCCAGAAGTTATCACTCACTCACAATTGACTTTTTGTGCGGATGTCAGTGGTACCTATCAATTACGTCCCTGTAGTGTCAATAGTCCATGGTACCTCCTGGTACACTCCTTTACTGAGGGTCTTTTCAGTGTTTCTTCTAGAAGATTCAGTTCCTGAATTTAAGCTTATGGCAGGGGCTTTTAGGTGAACATGAGGAAAAAGCAGACCCTCTTTGGATGATATGATTAAATGGTTCTGGTCAATTTACTATAATAACTAACAATTTTGGAGTGGAAGAGGATGGAATTCTATGTTAAAAAATAATGCATAATTGCTTTCATAAGGACTTAATCACTGATTTTCCTAGATCTAGGGTATGACACAGACTGTGAACATCTTGACAAATCTCTAAGCCTTCAAGTTATCCTCAAAAGTACTATGAATGTTATCAGTTGATAAGCATGTTTTAACATAGAGACAAAAAATATTTTATATGCAGTTATTGTATTGGCCTTTTATAGGAACATGAGTATGTTTCTATCTGAAAAGCACATAATTATTGAAATATATTTATATTAACTCATTCATATATAATCTTGGAAGGGTGAACTTCTCTTTTGACTGTCACTCTTACAACTTATCTTATGGAAAAACATTTCTCAAGATATCTTGCCTCCTGTTTGAGTAAACTTAGAAGACTGCATGGAAACTGACCCTATAGTCTTAGAAGAATCTCACTTTTTAGCCAGACTATTTCTATGCATTTCATGATTGCTAAGAAATCCAGTTAGACAGCTTCACAAGCTTCATTCTCAAAAAGAACATATTTATGTTACCTTTCAAATGTAAAAAGTGAATACGTTTAGACTACTCTTGATTAATATTTGTTCTGATTGAAAAATACTACCAAAAATTCACGTGTTGGTGATATTTTTGACCAGAGAACTCATATTTTGATCCTAGTATTTTTAAAGCTCATTTTTAGTTTTCTTTCTTTCTTCCTTAGCTGCTATCTATGCAAGTCCCAATGTTTGTTGTTTGCTACTGAAGTGACAGTTTTAGCAGAATGTAAAGTTCTGTCCCTATAATAGTATAGAAATAAGTGTCGTTTCATCTTGGCATTTAATTGACAATGGGAGACTATTATTGGACTGCAGGCTCACAGCTGTCTAAGTTATCTTCTAATTAACCTGACATATGCTTCCTGAGGTGTAATTTTCTCTATGTCAATGGTCTCCCAACTTTTAAATTGTGCCTCCCATAAGCAATTTATTTAGAAAATGTGTCTCTGTAAAATGTGTGTGCATATTATTTTTTCCAATTATATGCATGTACTATTGTCATTCTGTATACTAAATATTAAGAAAGTCTGATTTCTAATTTTGAGATAAAAATATAATCAGAAATTCTATTTTAAAACGTATTTTCTGGGGTTATATAAGCTTACCTGGGAAACCACAATCTCATACTTCTGATTCTTAGTAATTTTTGTGCTCTAATATTTCATTGGGATAGATCTCACTTCTATTATGTTAACACTGTGAAGCAGTGATTCTCACCTGAGGAGAGAATCTAAGGCATCACCTGAGAACCATGATTTGAAAAAGGCCTGTCTGTGATCCTGCTGTCCATGATCTCTCTGCGCCACTATACTTGTCACACCAGCCACCTCATCTCCTGAAAATGGTGACTGGTAGTAAAAACATGGTCTCAAAATTCCTTACCCAGGCAACATAATGTCATGACTTGCAGTTTTTTTTTTCTTTAAAATACAGATTGTGCTTGGATCGATGTTATAGCAAAACAGCGGGGCAGAATAGTAGAACAAATATTTGGTGTCATAATGAAAACAAAAGTCATATGTGTTTTATAAACATCACATCTGTGTAGTTCAAAGCAATTGTCACTGTGCAATGCCCTATGCAATTATGTCCTACTATAAGCTAAGAATTTTCGTGAAAAATTGCAAGTAAGTAAACTTGTTTTATTTTGTAAGTGGAGTCATTTTTATATGTGTTGGGAGAATCTCTGATTTAAAGGGTTTTATGGGAATTTTGTGAATTTTGTTTATGAGAGTTTTGTTATAGTCATTTGCTTTTTTGGAGTATAAATCCAGATTTCCATATACTGGTGGCCTAATGAGGTTGTCTGGCATAGAAAATGTTAGGTAATGGCAGGGAGCTGATCACCAGAGACTCAGAAACTTTCATATACACACCAATTAGAATGGCTGATTGAAGCAAATATCCAGATAATTCATACCAAATGCCCCCTTTTTGTTTGAAATATACTCGGATGAATTGTTTTAAGAAAAGCTCTGAGCTGCTTTTCTCAGCAACTTCAGCAGTATTTCTGAGAAAACGTTCTAACAGTAGTCCCGAGAGGAAGCCCTGGAAAAGGTTCTGCGGTCAAACACTTCTTTCTTGTCCCTCGTTTTGGAGTCATATGCACTGAAGTATGAGAATTCCTTCAATAAAGAACCCTTTAGAACTTAATTTAACCCAGTGTTTCCTAAACTTTTTTTGACAGGGAACCCCTTATTTACATAACATTTGTTAATTTAGCATAAAACTAATATTCTTTTGAAATATACTTTGGAAATGCTAGTGTAAATATGTATGTCTGTCTGTGTGTGTGTTTACAACCACAAATACTGGAGTTGAAAGTCTTCATCAACAGTCATGTCAGAGGAGAAGCGATGGCTGGGATATGAAGAGTCCATGATGCTGCTGCTGGTCTGAGGGGCTTCCCAAGGAAACCCACTGGGCGAGCACTGGGTTTAATAATAATTGTGTTTTATCCCCAAAGAGAAGAATAGCCATCTGGTGCCCTGTATAAGGCTGTTGGACTAGAGATTAACCCTATGGTTTGGCCAGAGCCTCTTTTTCTCCCACATTTTTTTTCTGTCTTGTATGCCTGTGGGGAGAGACAGGGTTGAGCATCTTTACTAAGTGGAGAAGCCCATGGGTTGGGTCAGTGAAGACAAAAAAAAAAAAAAAAAAAAGATGAAATTGAATAGTGAGAAAGCCTTGAGCAACCCCTAGAGGTCAGTATCTGGTTACCACTACTGAGACAGGATACTTGGAAATAAATTATTTTTAGGTTTGCCTATCACGATATTATTTGAAGTTTCATTTAAGAATTACTCTAATATTTATTTAAAGAGTAAAAAGTAGTTATCCTTTAATACTAGTGCTTTTTGAATTTCCAGTGTTATTTTATAATGGCAGTATTTATACAATAGCTACTTCTATCTAGGGGCTATGAAACAGTCAGAATCTGCATCCTTTTTGGGGTAAGAAACAATAATGCACAGTCAGTGCAGATGACCAATCTGTAAATACTGCGTTTTAGTTGAACATGAATTTGGCTAATTATGAAGTCTTCAGATGCAAGCTCTTTATCTTTCATCCCCAAACTGAGCAATGGAAGAATTACCCTATTTATTTACCTCTATTTGGGAAATGGTAGGCCTTTCTCTTCTATGTTATGACATTGACAGATTCTTTTCCTTAGGATGCCTGCAACACTTGTAATTCCTTTAAAACCATTTTAGAACTCTGGCTGTTCTATCTTTGTACCCCAGTGCATTATTCTCTAATGTTTGTGAGGAAGGTGGCTGAGCCCAAAGGGCTGGTCCTTGGCTCAGTCCATCCCCTCTCACACTGTGTTTTGGAGAAAGTCCTTTAGTATCTCTGGGACTCAGAGATTTATATATTAATAATGAGATGTTGTAATACCGCAAGTTGGACCCACAGTATCATTTGTGCTGATGGAAAGACAACTCCACAGGGGTAGCAAATTGAGGCACATTTATCCTTTAGTGTCTGGGAAAGGTGCCAAGGGGTAGGCAAAGTCACAACGTAATCATGGCACATCTCCTTAGAGATTTAATTTTCTCAGAGATTTAGGAGGAGGCAATATTATTTTTACATTAAAGCAAGGAGATTTGCTTAAGAGCAAATTAAAGAGACATGAATTTTTAACACAAAACAAAATGAATTTTGAAGCTTTCATCGGGTCCCAGGACATGCACTCATTTCTCTTTATAGTTAGGTGTTATTTCAATAAAATATCTTGAGAAGCACTGACCTAGACTGGCAGAGCTGATGGGTAACACCACTGGAGCCTGGAAGCCGACTTTGCACATTATCACACCATCATCTTCTTCAAGCTCACTATGGGTCAATTGCACATTTACCCTTCTTTCTATAATCAATGGTGGTTACATCCGTTACACACTTACTGTGTGCCAGGAACTCTGCCAAGTCCTTTGCATATATTACTTTATTTAATCTCACAAGAATCTTATAAAGAACTGTTATCCCATTTTACAGATGAGAAAACCAAGATGCAGGGATTTAAGTTATTTGTCCAGTCAGGGAGTACCGGGGGCAGATGCCAAATGCTCCCTCTGTTGAGCTATCCAATGTGCTATTTCCCCTCCAACCCCTTGGGAATGCTGATTAGGTTGCCCCCTAGAGGTGAAGAATTGGAAGCGCAGGACAGGGAGGGGAGCAGGAGATACTAACTCCTTCCACTCAGAGACTGAATTTTGAGGGCTGAATATGATCAGTGATGGTGTACCACGACTACATTATCAATATGCCTTTACAGAGTCTAGGAGATTCCACTATGCACAGTTTGACCTAAGTATTATGGATTTCAAATGGATTTTTTATTTTGCCCAGTTCCAGTGGTTATATTACCGTAATGCACTTCAAGGTCAAAATAGAGACCGTCCTAGGTAGATAAAGAAACTTGAGGTTTCTAGATTCTTTGTGTTGCTAAGACATAATAGAAAATGACGACGTTTAGTTCAACTTAGAAGCATATAAGAGGCACTCACTGTATACCAGGCACTGAGCCCTATAGTCTAGCTAGCAGGCACAGACATGTTCATTAACCACTTTTTTCACAGGATATGTTAAGTTATAGGAGTGAGATAAAATAATACCCTTTATCTTGGTATTTCCTTGTCAGTATTCTCAAAGAAGAAAAATCTCTTTTTCCATTTTTTTTTTTTTCTTTTGGAGAGGGGTATGAGCAGACTACATCCTAGGTCACAGGCTATATAGCATTATATGATATTATGGCTTCTTAAGGGTTAACCCTACAATGGTGGCTGTTTGTGGAGCAGGCACCAAGATTGACTTGGTTAATGCATCCTTTATGGAAACAACTCCCTCTGTGATTGTTGGCCTGATGAGGGAAAGTTGTGAAAAATTTTACTTGCTTCAGAGCCTTAGGTTCCTAATCTGGCTGTCCTCTTGCCTCTGCTAATGTTCTCTGTCTCTCAGGGTTTGAAATTATTTGGTTTATTAAAGGAGCCCAATATGAGGAGCTTAGTCAGTGTCATCTCCCCAGTCCTGCCTGTGGGTTCAGGAAGAAGAGGTTTAATAGGCTCTGGTCCCTTTAGAAAGCTTCATTTGAAATTCATTTGGGCCCAGAAATTTTATGGGTACAATCGGATGCAGACACTGCTTAATAACATTCTAGGCCATGCAGTGACTGATCAGCACCTTATTGAAAACCTCAGTAAGCTTCTCCGATTCCCATTAGCCTTTAGAAAACCAGAATCTAATATGATCCAAACTATAATTAATCTAGGTAGAATGAGAAATGAACATATATTCTTTCTGAATTTTTCTTTCTCTAGCAAAGAATTTTAAACTGTGGCTACATCACTTCAATGTGTGCATTTTGAATCGGCAAATGTGGAAAATAATGTGAAATCATCAGCAGGTTGATGTTGTGAGACCATCAAAAACATCTATAGTATAATTTTTCCATTCTTGTGTCAACTATTCCTAAGAGAAATTCAATATCATATCCTATATTTACCTCATTCTTCTTTACATAGACTTTAAAATAACAGAACTTATGTTCTATAACATACGTTATGACACTGACATGATCCTCTCCACTTTTTATTGAGGACACCGAAATTTAGGAAAGATAGTAACTTGCCTAATTTCATACAGTAGTGGACCTAGGAGGAAAACCCATATATTTTAACAGCCAGTCTAGAGTTTTTACACTAAATAATTTGGTTCTCTGCTGTTGTGATGTCAGTTTTGGTTAATAGGCATATTGCTCACTGCTTACATTTTTTGACTGTCACATCTTGATGGCCTTCTAGTAGGCTCTGGGCACTCAGATATCTTCTGCCAGTTCTGGGCAGCTAATATAAATGAGTGTCATGAGCAGAACTGGGAGTGATGGGGACTGTGGTGAATTTAAGAGCTTACACCCCACTTAAGAGAGAATTCCTTTATTCGTCTCCTCTGGGCATGCTGGCCAGGCATTGTCAAATCTCTGAAATTTTTAAGAGGAGCCAGAGATCTAGTTCGTATGTGGAATCTTTCCATTTTTAGTGTTGACAAACTTAAAAATTATTTTTCTTTTAAACTCTGTAAGCCAAACAAACCACATCTATCAGATGGATTCAGCCCATGACTGCCAGTTTATGACATGTTTTTTTTTTTGTAAAACATACATATGGAGGAGTCAGTGAGTGAGGAAGAGTCAGCATCATTTACTCAGCCTATTGATGTTTACTTTTCCTGAAGTCAGGAGTTCTGAGCAAGGCTGGGAGCTCCACTGTGGGTTTCCAGGCTGCTTTAGCATAGGCCGTTTGGGACTGCCCTCTTCTTGCAGAGCTGTCTGAAATGAGGGGGACTTCCTTATAATTAGGGGCTCACCACTGAGCACCCTCTCTTTAGCATTGCCCGTTCTCCAATACTTGGCCTTGTACCTTGTTTAATATCTTTTTTGCTCTTCATTCCTTGCCTCTCCTGGAGTTATTTCAATTTCAGCTGATGATGAAACTGAAATCAGTATCATTTGCAAACTACCCAGACAAAAGGCTTTAGAAGAGGGCAAAGTTGTTGTTTTAAACTAGATTTCTTTTGTTTGTGTGATCTATGAATTTTATTTATTTAGTTTCCTGTCCCTGAAAACACAGAAAATTGAAAACTAATTTGATTGAATTTTCCCGGATGCAATCTTATAACAACATTTTCATGTCAATTTAATTTAAAGTTTTTGAATTTTAACCAAATCTGGTACTAAGTGACTATGTCACTGTTATATACCCCCTGCAAAAGAGTACGCTGTTCTGAGATTTTTTCTTTATTGTAAAATTCAGACCTTCTGTGTGTGTATAATAAAATTCCATCTACTTAGATTAACATGAGTTGTGGCTAAGAGATTCTTATACTGTATCAATGTAATGGTTTGAACATTCTTGATCCTCAGAGGTGTGATGGAAAGGTGGCAAATGCATGCTATGGAGAAGGTTCAGAAAGTCTAGAATTAACAACTATTATTTTCTGAGTACTTACTATTTGCCACGAACTGTGCTAAGCACTATATAGTCATCTTACACTATTTCATTTACTCCATTAAACCAGGGGTCTCCAACCCCTGGGCCACAGATCAGTACCAGTCCGTGGCCTGTTAGGAACTGGGCTGCACAATGGGAGGGCAAGCAGCAGGTCAGAGAGCGAAGCTTCATCTGTATTTGCAGCCACTCCTCAGTGCTAGCATCACCTCCTCAGCTTCACTTCAGATTCTCATAGGAGCACTGGTCCCTGGTACCCAAAGAGTTGGGGTCTGCTGCATTAAACTACATGTAAGGTCATTCCCACTTTAAAGATGAGAGAACTGAGTCTCAGAAAGGTTCAATATTCAATACCTTGTCCAAGATCCTATGACTAGTAAGTGGTGGAACTTGGATTCAAATTCAAGTTTATTTGATCCTCAAGTACCACCATGTTATGTAG
>NW_011889091.1:694292-707792 GCF_000151845.1 Pteropus vampyrus | reverse complement strand
TGGGGACTGTGGTGAATTTAAGAGCTTACACCCCACTTAAGAGAGAATTCCTTTATTCGTCTCCTCTGGGCATGCTGGCCAGGCATTGTCAAATCTCTGAAATTTTTAAGAGGAGCCAGAGATCTAGTTCGTATGTGGAATCTTTCCATTTTTAGTGTTGACAAACTTAAAAATTATTTTTCTTTTAAACTCTGTAAGCCAAACAAACCACATCTATCAGATGGATTCAGCCCATGACTGCCAGTTTATGACATGTTTTTTTTTTTGTAAAACATACATATGGAGGAGTCAGTGAGTGAGGAAGAGTCAGCATCATTTACTCAGCCTATTGATGTTTACTTTTCCTGAAGTCAGGAGTTCTGAGCAAGGCTGGGAGCTCCACTGTGGGTTTCCAGGCTGCTTTAGCATAGGCCGTTTGGGACTGCCCTCTTCTTGCAGAGCTGTCTGAAATGAGGGGGACTTCCTTATAATTAGGGGCTCACCACTGAGCACCCTCTCTTTAGCATTGCCCGTTCTCCAATACTTGGCCTTGTACCTTGTTTAATATCTTTTTTGCTCTTCATTCCTTGCCTCTCCTGGAGTTATTTCAATTTCAGCTGATGATGAAACTGAAATCAGTATCATTTGCAAACTACCCAGACAAAAGGCTTTAGAAGAGGGCAAAGTTGTTGTTTTAAACTAGATTTCTTTTGTTTGTGTGATCTATGAATTTTATTTATTTAGTTTCCTGTCCCTGAAAACACAGAAAATTGAAAACTAATTTGATTGAATTTTCCCGGATGCAATCTTATAACAACATTTTCATGTCAATTTAATTTAAAGTTTTTGAATTTTAACCAAATCTGGTACTAAGTGACTATGTCACTGTTATATACCCCCTGCAAAAGAGTACGCTGTTCTGAGATTTTTTCTTTATTGTAAAATTCAGACCTTCTGTGTGTGTATAATAAAATTCCATCTACTTAGATTAACATGAGTTGTGGCTAAGAGATTCTTATACTGTATCAATGTAATGGTTTGAACATTCTTGATCCTCAGAGGTGTGATGGAAAGGTGGCAAATGCATGCTATGGAGAAGGTTCAGAAAGTCTAGAATTAACAACTATTATTTTCTGAGTACTTACTATTTGCCACAAACTGTGCTAAGCACTATATAGTCATCTTACACTATTTCATTTACTCCATTAAACCAGGGGTCTCCAACCCCTGGGCCACAGATCAGTACCAGTCCGTGGCCTGTTAGGAACTGGGCTGCACAATGGGAGGGCAAGCAGCAGGTCAGAGAGCGAAGCTTCATCTGTATTTGCAGCCACTCCTCAGTGCTAGCATCACCTCCTCAGCTTCACTTCAGATTCTCATAGGAGCACTGGTCCCTGGTACCCAAAGAGTTGGGGTCTGCTGCATTAAACTACATGTAAGGTCATTCCCACTTTAAAGATGAGAGAACTGAGTCTCAGAAAGGTTCAATATTCAATACCTTGTCCAAGATCCTATGACTAGTAAGTGGTGGAACTTGGATTCAAATTCAAGTTTATTTGATCCTCAAGTACCACCATGTTATGTAGTATCTTCCTTGAAAACAGGACTATATCCACTGCTTCAGGAGCCATGCGACAGAGTAACAAGCGAACAGAACTAGTTGAAATGAGACATAAAGATTACTCTGTGCAATTAAGATGATATAAGCTATTTAGCAAAGCAGGAGCATACTGGTCATAATTAATGGGACAATGAATGTCACATGCTTTTAGGACTGGCAGGGAAATAGGTTTTGGAAATGTAGCAAACTCATCTTGCTTGACCAGTAGCATATGTATAATACATGAGAACATTATGCCTTCTGCAGTGTATGACACTGATGTTGAATGGCCATTGGAGGAAACCATGTCATTATTCCACCTTTTATGATAAGGTGGAATATTAATTTATGTTATGTTTTGTGTGAACTCAATGCCTGCTTTGTGTTTCGGTATATGATGCTCCTTAATTTAACCAGTTCCCTATTTACAGATACTGAGAATCAGTATCTATATATTTTGTTCTCCAACAAGTTGTTACCATAACTAATCATTTTGAATTGAACTTCACCATCTGTAGACCTTCATTTAGACTCTAGAGTTTGGCCTCGCATTAGTCCTGGTACATTGCATTTGTGAAAAACTTAAGTCCAAGTACCTCATCTTTGGCAATCCGGGTTTAAGATGTTCCATATCAGTATCTGTAGTGGACTCTATTCAAGGTACTATTTGTACCTCCACATAGATTTATGCCTGGCCTGATGCTAAACTTGTTTGCATCTAAGCATGTAGACAGCCTGCTGGAATTAACATATCTGGCAAAAGGAGAAGAATCAGACTATTATCTTAATACCTCTCCCATCTGAGTCAGCCATTAAATTATAGCTTTATCAGTCTTCACTGGTTAAGTGAAGTTAAGTTTGGTTAAGTTGGCTATCTGTTGGCTGTTAAAATGCCCACAGATTTTAAAGCCTCTGGTGGGATAATTTGTGTATATTTTCTTGATTGGATTATTTATTCAAAAGCATTAGTGAAGCCAAGTTGAAGTAGATATTTCATGGCTGCTAACTTTTAATTTATTGCTAATATAAGTAGCTAGCAAGCTGCAGGAAACAAAGGGTTTAAAACTAATAACCTTGTAAGAAATTCTAGATGGGGTACACTGGGGATCAGCAGTAATGCCCTTTTGTGATGAAATTATTGGAGTTATTTCCATCTCAGCCTTTGCCTTTTTATGAGGTATTAGTGTATTAGTGTGATAACTTATTTAAGTTTGTGGTAAATAATTGAAATGGTATAGAAGAGTGTAGTAGAAAGTAAACACTCCTGCACCTCTTTTGACCACTTTTCTGAGGCAGCTAACTCTATGTATTGACAAAATTTTATCTTTCCAGATTTTTCTATGACTATAGAAATATCTATTAATACTCACAGTGATATGCATGTGCCATATATTTATCTATTATATATAGCTATGGACATATTTATCTTATAAACATCTATCCTTGTTTTTTCACAAATGAGATTATCATAATGTTCTCAGATGTCCTTTAACTTGCTTTTTTTTTTTTTTTTTTTAACTTGATAGTATCGCTTTAACCTATTTTCTGTTATCGTTATTATGGGATGACCAATAAGTTACTCGGAGTTCTATGTCCTTCAGATTTTCTAGGTGGGGAAAAATGGCTGAGGAATGTGCTGGATGCCACAGACCTCTGGGCAGTGCTTTGCTCTTGTTTCCTGGTAGACTGTGGGCTCAGCTGTGGTTAAGCAAAGTCTGAATTCAGTTTTCACCCCATATCTGTGTGACCTTGAGGAAGTTACCTAATCCTCCTGTGCTTCAGTTTGTTTAAAATGGAGATAATAATAGTATCTGTTTCCCAAGTTATGAGGATTAAATAACATACTGTAGTTAGCATAATTTCTGATACATAGTAAGTGCTCAATAATCAAAAGGTATTATTATTTTTGAATCTGAGGTATGTGTTAGCTTTGTAGATAATTTCTGAGAATTTAAATATGAAATCATCTTCCATGCATATTAATATGGGTGTTTTAAAGTATCTGCCTTCATGAGCCACTCAGTAAAAAAAAATTTTTTTTTTAATCAAGTCAGGCTAGTCCTAACATGCCAATTAAATTTGAAAAGATTTATTTTCATGCAAATAAACTATCAACTTACTAATACATGGTATAAAATTGTATATAATATTTTATTTTACATATTAAAAAACAGGGAGAGATTGAACAGGATCTTTAGAAGACTAAAAATCTAAAAGAGAAAAATTTTATCTATAAAGAAAAGTTGAAATGCTGAGATTCATGAGCCTAGTTAATGAAAGCTTAAGGGATGATTATAACAATTTTCAAAAATATAAAATTTATTAGAGAAAGTATACATGCGAAAATAGAGTCAGATTAACCCACTGGAGAGAGATAAGGAAGCAATGGATGTGGCGTTGGATGAGGCTACGAGGAAAGGTGGAGGAGTCCCCGGGGCTCTTTTGGGCATATTTGGACATGTTTTTATATACACACACACACAAACACAACAATTTCATATTGGGTATCTTCCACTTGAAGATCCCTCCAGATCTTCTCCACCCTACTCCCTTACCCTCTGGTTCTAGTTGGGCCAGTAGTGGGCAGCAGTAAGAGGTTGGAGGGTGGGAGGAGAGTAAGGTCTGAATGTTCATTTTCTTGGCTCCCTCCCTGCCTGCGTTTATCTGGTGGTTGTAATGGTATGCCTGCTGTTATTCATCATGACAGATCTTATTTATTTCCTCATTTTGTTTATTTACTCATTGGTTCATTGCCCCATCAAATGTAAGTCCCAAGAAGGCAGGTACCATGTCTGTGTGTTCACTGCAATATCTCTAGGCTAGCACAGTATATTGATTTATAGTAGATGACCATCAATGAGTAACTGTCGCATAAATGCATGAAAACACACGGACTCATTACCAGTATAGCAGGTGGTTGTTACCAGTGCTCTCCATCCTTAGCCTCTTTGATAATGTTGACTCCTTGTGGCCCCTCCAACTAGACTATAAACTTTTGGAGGACAGATACTTTGCTAAAAAACAATCCTTCATGGTGCGTAAGGTCACATAGAACAGATACTAAGTATTCAGAACATACTTGTTGATTGGTGGATTAATGGCAAGTGCTGTATTATTAGAATTAGTTCATTAAACAAATATTTATTGAACTCCTACTATTGGCCAGGTATTGTTTAAGGTTCTCTGCTATATGAGTGAATAAAACTATGATCCCTGTTCTCACAGAGGGAGACGGACAATATATAAACACAAAAAATAAGTAAAAAAATATATTATGATAGAAAATGCTAAGAACAGTAGAAAAACAGCATGCTAAGGAAAATGGGGGTGGATGGTTGCTAGGATGGGCATGGGGAGCAGGTCGTGATAATAAATAGGATGTCTAGGGAAGGCCTTATTGAGAAGATGACATGTGAGCAAAGACAAGAAGGTGAGGGAGTTGGGCAAGCTAATATCTGGGGGAAGAGCTTCTTTCCAAGCCATAGGAACAGCCAGTGCAGTGTCCTAAGGCAAGCCTGTGTTCAAGGAACAGCAAGGAGCCTCATTGGACTGGAACAGACTGGATAAGGGGCAGAGTGGTAGGAGATGGGGTGTGTGAAGTAAAGGAAGGGCCCGTAGGCCGTTGTGAAGACTTGGGCTTTCACTCTGAGTACCTGGGGAGCTGTTGCAGAGTTTTGAGCAGCAGTGTCACATGATCTGACTTCTGTTTTAGAATGAAAGGTGCGAGGGTGGAAGCAGTGACACCAGTCAGGGGGCCACGGCAGTAATCTAGTAGATATGGCGGTTCAGACAGGGCGATGGCAGGTGGTGAGGTGTGGTCATGCCCTGGACGTGTTCTGAAGGTTTCTGTAGCTACTTTATAACTAGGCTTAGTGTACATTTTATCTCCAGATTGGGAAAAGAATAGGAAAGCATCTTCAGGTAAATGTTTGTGGGTGGCAGTTGTGACTAGCTCCAGGAAATGGAATCGGAGTAACTCCTTGGGGAGGCTTGGAAAGAGTGGCTGAAGAGATATGCCCAAAGATTAAGCCTACTTCTGTGTTCCTTTCATTAAATAAACTGCTGGCAGCTCTTTCTCTGACCTCTTGAGGGTAAAACTGTTGATGAAGCCTTGGGGAAAAAAAGGTATCCAGAGGAAAACAATCATCTATTCTTTTCAGTTTGAGGGACTATATACAAGTAAATATAGTACTTTTTAATTCATTTAATTTTGAATGGGCAAATGGCATCTTCTTAGCTAATCTAGGGTTCCCCAAATTTAAGCAGTTCAATAAACAATGATTTTTTTTTAAACTTCCATTTGAATATTCAAGTTTCAAAATTTGAATTTGAAATTCAAAAGTGCTTGTTTTGTTTTTCTGTTTAATTCTATATAACTGCAAAATAGAAATATGAGTAGTATTTTGTTCGGTCTACATCATTATGACATAATTTATACATTGATTTTATTGAAAATTCAATAATTAATTATGGTCCCTTGGTATAGTACTGAAAAATCAAATGTTAGATTTGGCACTCTGGGTCAATAGATGCTTTCATTTTCAAGGCTGGTGTTTGCATTAAAATATGGATCTGTAACAGAAATGATGACCTATCTCAATAATTTTTGCATCAAGAGGGACCGTTATGGAAATATTTGCCATGAGGAGATATAAGCTACACTTGGAGAAGATTCATCTATTTTATATTCATTTATTCCTTGAGGGTCTACCATATGCCAGACACTGTTCTAGGCATGACAGTTATATGAGCGAACAAAACAATGTTGCTGCCTTATGGAACTGGCACCCCAGGGAGGGAGACAGGAAAAAATTTATATGAGGTCAGCCAGTAAATTAAACGTGCTATAAAAATAAAGCGTGTAAATAAACAGAGTATACATTGGAGAGAATGGTCCAGGCAGGTCCCTGTAAGTGGGCGGTGTTAAAGCAGAGGCCTGAAGGAGGTAGAGCTGTGAGCCATGCAGAGGTCTAGGGCGTGAACATCCCTGGAACAGGGAACAGCCAGGGGCAAAGCGCTGCAGGGTCCTTTCACGAACTCAGTGTTAAGCCCTAGGTCAGTCCACCACTGCATTTGGAACGGAGCTCTGCTTTAACGCACTGCTTTTGTCAGAAATCCCTGCAGAGTCAAGTGGCTGTGGACATGTTGGTATGGCCAGTGACTCTATTTCCAGGCTGTCGCTTTTGGACTCAAAACACTGGAATTCTCAGTGAGTACCCCTCCTCTGCTCAGTCATAAATTCTTGATGGCGCATCTTATATGTATTCACCTGATCATTTGTCTAGGTCCTCAACAATTCATACCTACATTGTAACCTAATTTATTTGCAATCCTCCAGGCTTTCAAGGATGGGGATTGTGAGGAAGGTCATCTTTTTTTTTTTTTTTTTGAACACAGCGGTTCAAGTACTTGCAGGCAGCTATTGTGTAATCCCTTTTAGCATTTTTGTCTTCCAGGCCGTTTTCTCAATAGTTTGTCTATGACATGGTTTCTAACTCCCTTAATTCTTTGTTACCATTTTCTGTACATTTCTGAGTATCAAAATCCTATAAAAATTTGATGTTTAGAACTAACTTTATATTCTGGATATGTTCTGCTGAGTTTCAGAATAAAAGGGCTGAAATGTCCCATGATCTGAGAACTCTACTTCCTTGATCTGAACACTAAGCTTTTAATCACTGAAGCCAAAAATCACATTATTTTGTTTAGCATCTGTAGCCTATTATTAATTCATATGTAGCTTGTAAGCAAATAAGGCTCAACCTTGCTCAAAAGTGAGACAGATATAAGTTAAATTTAGATTGTGCCCTATACTAGCTGTGCATGTTTTAGGCAGGTTATATTTAACCTCTCAGAGTCAAAGTTTTGCTAATTATAAAATTATAAACATAATTAATTTATTTCCCGATTGTTGTAACAAATAAATGAGACTTTTTGGAGGCATTTAGTAATGTTAGCTCCTTTCTACTTACGCCATAATCCGCTCTTTAGGTTCAAGCTCTCCTGTCAATTAAAGTATGAAAAGAAGAAAGCTAAAACTCTGCCCACCCTCTCTGGTTATGTAGTATTTCCCAGTGACCTGTGGAGAAGATAAACCTGGCACATGCAGGGTCTTCAATAAATACATACTTGTTGGATGATTGTATTGGATTTTATTTCAGGTAGGAGGGGTGAGTCACTGATTCGGCTGCTGAGACCAATGAGTAGGTGAGCTTTTAGTCTGTATCTTTGTAGGATTGGCTTTGTCTGCTTCTTTTTCTCAAAATTATGAAGGATTGGCAATATATAACAAATGTCATTAGTACAAGGTTGCTACTTACAGGGCTGTTAATTCAGCCTGGCCACTGGAGAACCATTTAGTGCCTTGAAATGGATAATTTGTAAAATGACACATAAGAAAGTTGAAAGAATTAATGTTCCTCTTCAAAGAGTAATTTATTCCTTTTTTTCCCCCCATCCAGGCTACGTGTTTATTCAGAGCCTTGGGTTCCTTTTAAGAAAAAAGCTATAGAATAACAATATAACCACCTCTTTATTTATAGCCATAAGACCTGAAGAAGAAATGTAATATGCAAGATAGATGCTGGCACACCTAGAGGAATTTCTGCAGAGAATAGAAGCTTGCCAAACTGAATATAGGAGAGCACAGCTGACATGTACAGCACTGAGAGAATATTTGAATTTGCATAGAATCTTGTCAGATTCATGACAGCTAAACCCATTGCACTTTTCATGACCAATTCAATAAGTATGGCTACCAAGGTGAATTTTAATCCTGGTTCCTCGGAAGACTGTAATTCTTCCAGCTTGGTGGGATGTGGTTTGTAAAATAAGATGCGGAGTTCCTCCCATTGGAGTAAGGGGTTCTTGTGCCTTTGTGTCTGTTTCACCTACACAAGTATTGAATGCCTATGCTGGGCCATCTGAAACTGTTCAGTTCACAAAGAGCCTGAAGAAGAAGAACCTGTGGATATTTGCAGTCTTCTTAGAGCTGTCCAGATGTTTAACCACGAGGAAAAGTATTAGTGCAAATTAAAACACTGATTTCACAAAAGTACTCAACCAAAATAACTCAGCCTCGATAGGCTCACTGACTTTAAGAAATTTGGACAACCTAGAAAGGCAGACTTTTAAATTAATATAATATAAAGCCTATATAACTCAGTGGGAATGTCAGACTTGTGAGCCTCACAGTAAATATAGTACATGAAAGGCACTACTCTGAGATCCAAAGGGAGACTTGATGCAAATTACAACTGATATGTATATTTACCCAGGTGGATAGTTGATGAATCAAGCATGTATTGCTCACCTGTTCAGCTGTTGCCTTGTTTTGCCTGCCCTGCCCAGAAAATTGCTTATGAAGGAATAATCTGTGGAGCTCCATGATTAAATGGGATTTTTCTCCAGGGGAGTCCAGTTTTAACTTGTCTTTTATTGTCAACAATTTTTAGTCTAATGATGGCCTCAGGTAATAATGAGGTTTACAAGGACAACATTCTGGGACCCAGAGAGTTTCAGGTAACATAATGACCATTAATTCCAATCCCAAAACTGGACACATGCTCTAATGACTGAAGATTTTATTGTTTTTTGGTTTTCCTGAAATAGACTTATCCTGGAAACACTGACTGGAAATGATTGACTTGGAGAGGCCAAGAGTGCTGGCTGTCCTCAATATTTCAATGTGCGTGTGTGTATGCGCACACACGCTGCCGATTACATCAGGACAGACCAGTGGACACCCAACCAATCTCTCCCATGAATGGCTATCATTCTTGTGCTTCCTTTCTTCTTCAGTTCCCGGGCATGAACGAGGAGGAAGCAGGACAGAGCTAGCCCCGCTCACCTTGGGTTCATCCACATATCAAATCCTGGCTCCTCAGCTACCTCTCTCTGATTGTTCCAACTCTTTTCCTGTCTGCAGTTTAGCATCCTCTTAATATGAATAGCCATCTGAAAATCATCCAAGCCTCAACTGGAGGTTTGTCAACTCTGGCACAGTAATTGATGGAGGAAACGAAAGGGGAGCATTGAAGAACAGAATACACTAAAGGTAGGTAAGAAAAGGCTATGCAGATGGTGAGAGTGAGGCTGGTTTTCAAGATCCTGGCATTGTGTGCACAGACTTGGCTTCCTTTGGGACAGGCTTCATAGTGTAGTCAGACACCATCTTTTTCAAAAATGCTGGCAGCACTTGACTCATTCTAAATTACAGGCATCCCTGATTTTTTTGCCAGAAGACCCATTCCCCCGCGTGCTACTGGATGCCCTTGCCATTGCTAATCGGTGATCACGGGGCTCTGAGACTACTGAGGACCCTGGCTACAGCCAATTAATGCGAGCCCTGGGTCACAGGCGAGAAGTAAGCAGTCCACTTCTTTCTCTAATTCTTATACGTTTTGGAAGTGTGTCCGTGATTAGTATGGTCTGAAATCTTCAAAATAGAAAAAAAATCACTTTGGCTAAGCACGGGATGATAGGAAAACTCCCAAATGAACTTGGAAAGAGAATTTAAATGAGATGCCTAATTAGGGCATGGCAAATGAAACCAGATAGAGTCAAATCCGTAGTACTATTTTTTTGGAAGGGGGAATGTTTATCTCTGTTGATGGAGCTTATGTACGGTTTTAAGAGTTAGTTGGCATCCTGTGGCTTCTGATTAAATTGCAATTTAACGTTTGATACAATATCGAGGAAAGTAAAGCCACTATTAGTCAAGTAGATCTTTTAAATGATGTGAAAACAATTTTTTTTTATTGTGAAAGTATTTCATAAAGATATTCCTCTTTTTCCTTCAGTCCTTTTTGTGTTTATTATTTCTGCATAATAATGCACAGTGTATAACAGTGATTGACATAGTAAATACTTAAAAATATTTATTGAGAAAAGTGAATGAACAGAAGATTCAGAACATGACTCTGGTATTTTGCTATTATGTGAGAAGCTATTGAGCTCTTTGTTAATTTGTTTGCTAAATAAATAATTGTTAATCTCCTGTTAGGAGCCTACGTTCTAGGTTCTAAAAATACAGCAGTGATTAAAACAGACAAAAATTCCATTCCTTTGGTAGCTAACAGGCTGCTATTTTCAGTTAGTATGAATCTTAAAATCTGCAAAGATTATTGATGTTGATATGACATTTCTTCTAATGTATTTCTTCTAATTGGATAGCAATATGATGCTTAAATGCAACAAACAAACAAACAACTTTTTGGACTCACAGCTCAAGGATGTGCATCTGCTTCAGTTTCCTGTCTCCTTGCTCTGCTCCCATTATCCCCCACCCACGGGGTAGAACAGTTTGCAAGAGAGGAGCTGCTTCTATTTCCCAGGCCATTGTTCCCTTCAGTGAGGCCAGTGGGTGGAGAGCAGTGAGACACCATGGATCTGTAACCACATGATTTATCACTTCCGTTGGCCTGGAAAGAGTCAGTGGTGAGAAAAAATAGGTTTGTAATACCCAGAAGTCTCTCAAGTGTGTATTCTCAAATTAACTCTTGTTTTGCTCAATTCTCTTTTATCATGCAGTCTTTGTCTACAGCACAACTTTCTTAAAGTGGTGCAAGCTCTAGGCTTGTTCTGCCCCATACAGAAGCCACTAGCTATGTGTGGCTATTGGACACTTGAAATGTGTTTAGTGTGACCAAGGAAAGAAATTTTAAATTTTATTTGATTTTAATTTAAAACTGATAATTCAGTTTTGGAAATATTTTATGAATATTTGGACAACATGGTACCTATGTGAATCTATTTTTTTGACTGCTAATTTTATGAAATTTGAATACATATTAAGTATTTCCAATGAAAATTTAGTGCCCAAACTGAGATGCATTTTAAGTGTAAAACAGACCAGATTTCAAAGGCTTACTATGAAATGGTAAATTATCTTATAAAAACTTTAAAAAATATTGATTACATGCGGAAATCATATTTTAGATATATTGGATTACATTATATACATTAAAAAATAAATTTCTCTAATTTTTAGTTTTTAAATGAGTCTATCAAAAAATATAAAACTACACGTGGCTTGCACTATATTTCTATTAGACAATGTTACTCTAGACCAAGTGTAATTTCTCCTCTACCATTTATCTATTTTTTCTTGTTATAAAGTAGTTACTGTAAGATGCAAGTCACTACCCAGAGCAGTCAGGAGTGGCCTGGCAGAGTTTCAATCTTCACTGAGACCTTAACTTTACTTTGTTAAACTCTCAGTAAGACCTTTCTCATCTTACAAATTAAAAGAATTCTATCTGCTGTCTCTCTTTTCCTTCCTTTCCTCTTCCTCATTCTCCCTCTGCTCCTCTCACCTCAACTGATCTGTAGTTTTTCTTGAGTTAAATAACTTAACTCATGTTGTTTTTACTGCCTAACCTTGACATCTTTCCCCCTTCCTACATATCACAGATTTCTCCTTTGGATTCCCCTCTCTGTTCAATACAGACCATATAATTCATCTTATACTGATGCAATATTGAATACTGGCTAATGTTTCTAGGATGGAATGGTATAATTAAAATACCAATTAAAACACATTAGTTTGTTGCTGTGCACATTTATTCTAAAGTATTAATTAGTTTCTTAAATGAATTTATCTGCCTTGATCAGAAGGGTGACTGTGTAGTCAGTATAGTAGGCAAACTGGATGTGGGGAAAATGGGGGCATTGAAAATATCTTTACTCCCAATAGTTTGGATGAACAAGAGAAGGGTGATATAATTAATAGGAGAAAGCAAATGAAGGAGAGAAGCTTTTTGGGGCAGAAACTGAACATCTTTAGTTGGGCATATTATTCTTGGAGTTCTGATGGGCACGGGATCAAGTCTCTCCACAAGTAGCTACAAGTGGAAGTCTAGAGCTGCGCTATTTAATATGGTAGCCACTAGCCATCATATTTAAATTTAAATTATGTGCTCCATAGTCCCGTGGGACTAGTAATTGCCACGTTGGACACCACACATTAGAACATTATCATCATCACAGAAAGTTCTGTTGGACATTGGTAGTCCTAGAGTCGGAGCTGGTTGTGGTTGGGGAAGTTGGGGCCATTGACTTAGACAATTGACATTGGGAACTAGGCGAAGTCTCAGAAAAGGGAGTTAGGGCCTAACCCTAGGAAAACTCCTATTTTAACAGAATGAGCTCTAGAGAGGAATGAAAAATACAAACACAATCTTACGTTTCTCATCTTATTTTGTACAATACGAAAGGAATTTATTGTGTAGACTATGAAGCTCCTTATATAATAGCTATTGAATACCACAGGCAACAGCATATTCATAGTAGAGTTTTGTGAAAGGCATATATTGTAAACTGGTTTCTTGTACAAAAGCAAAATGTTAGACTGTAGCATTGGGTCATTTGTGCAAGGGAGAGTGAGATAGTTGAGGGATTCTTTTTTTTCTAATAACTTTAAGTGAGTTAAGGTTTAGAACTTAGATAATTAACATGTTCAATAGAATCTCCTTCAAATACACTTTGCCTTAATAGGCTTTTGGCAAGTGCAGAGTGATAGTCAATTCTTGACTGAATTCTGAAATAAGTACTTGTGGTGCAGGTATTCTGTTCTTTAGGTTAAAGCAAATGCCTTATTCTTCAGCTACGGTACCAAAGGCAGATAGAATCACTGACTTCTGTGGGAGTTTCAGAGCCTGACTTGAATTCTTGTCCAGACCAGTGCTACTCTATTTCTCTAGATGTGTTGTCTTTGAAGGGCACACAGATGGCTAAAAATAGTGGTGTTTTCTTTAGATGTGTTCATGCCCTTAAATTCATGGTTTGGCTCATAGAGTTGGACAAATATATGATTGAAAGTAGAATTATGCTTCACTGAATGTGAAGTACATAGTTTGGGAGTAAAAATGATAAAAGTGCAAATATTATAAAATGACTAGTTTGACCACTAAGATGTCTCT
>NW_011889091.1:682427-694242 GCF_000151845.1 Pteropus vampyrus | reverse complement strand
TTTCTCATCTTATTTTGTACAATACGAAAGGAATTTATTGTGTAGACTATGAAGCTCCTTATATAATAGCTATTGAATACCACAGGCAACAGCATATTCATAGTAGAGTTTTGTGAAAGGCATATATTGTAAACTGGTTTCTTGTACAAAAGCAAAATGTTAGACTGTAGCATTGGGTCATTTGTGCAAGGGAGAGTGAGATAGTTGAGGGATTCTTTTTTTTCTAATAACTTTAAGTGAGTTAAGGTTTAGAACTTAGATAATTAACATGTTCAATAGAATCTCCTTCAAATACACTTTGCCTTAATAGGCTTTTGGCAAGTGCAGAGTGATAGTCAATTCTTGACTGAATTCTGAAATAAGTACTTGTGGTGCAGGTATTCTGTTCTTTAGGTTAAAGCAAATGCCTTATTCTTCAGCTACGGTACCAAAGGCAGATAGAATCACTGACTTCTGTGGGAGTTTCAGAGCCTGACTTGAATTCTTGTCCAGACCAGTGCTACTCTATTTCTCTAGATGTGTTGTCTTTGAAGGGCACACAGATGGCTAAAAATAGTGGTGTTTTCTTTAGATGTGTTCATGCCCTTAAATTCATGGTTTGGCTCATAGAGTTGGACAAATATATGATTGAAAGTAGAATTATGCTTCACTGAATGTGAAGTACATAGTTTGGGAGTAAAAATGATAAAAGTGCAAATATTATAAAATGACTAGTTTGACCACTAAGATGTCTCTTGAAAGTTCCTTGACTATATGACCTTGAAAAATATCTAGTTTCAGAGAGGATTATATCATGAAGCATCAACAGGATAAATTTGGATATAAAAGGAGCCTTAAGTGGAACTAGTCAGATTGGATTTTTAGTATTTCCAATTTAATTGTTATCAAATGTCTATCTCATTTTCGTTTAGTATAGGCAGTTTTGAGCTGTTTCTGAGAAGTAAATTAGGGATTTATCTGCTATTTAAGACTACTATTACTCAGAAATAATTTTAAAATATCACAAATAAAAAGGTTGCTTTCCTCCCTAAACTGTGGTGTGTTGTTGCCTCATGTCCCCTTATCTGTTATTGTTCTATGTGTTCAGCAGAAACACACACTCTTCTCCTCAAAAGAGATGAGTGTGCACCTTGCACATACCTCTACTAGGCACTGAAGCCATGAGTTTGACTCCCTTGCAAGATATTGAAGCCCTGATGGGCATGATGACTTCTCATTCATCTCTGTGTTCTAATCATCTGCCAAAGTGCTGGACATGTAGTAGGCTCTCAATAATTCATTTATTGATTCCTTGCCTTATTCCACAAAATATTAGAGGCAACTAATAATTGTTGAACTGTGTTTTTAAGTTTCCACTTGTTTAATAAACAAAACATGCATCTAGTTGGTTTGCTAGAGCTGCCATAACAAAACACAACAGACTGGGTGGATTAAACATCAGAGGTTTATTTTTTCACAGTCCTGGAGAATAGAAGTCTAAGATCAAGGTATCGGCAGGATTGTTTTTCTCTGAGGCCTCTCTCCTTGGCTTACAGATGGCTGCCTTTTCCCTATGTCCTCACATAGTCTTTCCTGTGTGCACAAGTGTCCAAATTTTCTCTCTTTATAAGGATGCTAGTCAGATTGGATTACAGCCCACCATAATAGTCTCACTTAATGCAATCATCTCTTTAAAGGCCCTTTCTCCAAATACAGTCACATTTTAAGGTATTGGGGGTTAGGACTTCAACATATGAACTTTGGAGGGATGCCATTTAGCCTATAGACAATTTTATCTAAATATTACACTAAGTTGTTAGAAGCAAAGTTAAAAGTAAAAAGCTGTGATGTGGCTGGCCCTTGACTATGTCATTTAGCATTAGAATTTTATCTGATGAATAATTGTTTCTGCTCATTCTTATTTTATAACACAGAGAATCCATTGGTTTGATTCAGAGACCAAAGAAATGACAATATTTTATTAAAAGATTGAGGAGATTATGCCTTAGGAGCAACTAGAATAAGTAATTTGGCAAGGAATGGAACTTCCCTCTCTAAACAGGTTCTCAGCAATTCTGAAAGCAAGAGCTTATTTTCTAGAATTCTTTTTGGTCGATAGTGAAGGATTTAGAGCAGATATAGTTACCGGAAGGATCTGGCCAACGATAAAGTGCAGAGGGCTTATTCTGAATCTACATGAAAATATGTGTCGAAATTGGCTTCCTCCTATGAAATGCAGGGCTCCTGTAATTCAAAGAAGAGCTTAATTACTCAACCTATTTTGAGAGTAAAAATTTAAACATTAAAGCAATTTTTGGTAACTTTCTTCCCTGATTTGGTCATTAGTCAGCATTATTCACAATTGATTTGTGTGCGTGTGCACATATAGATATTTGTTGCCCTTCCTCTATTCAAAGTGGCTGCTCGTTGTATGTCCATATAATGAACAGATTTACTTTTATTTCTTTGAAAAAGGTACCAATTTCAATTCAAGCTCTTTGACTCTGACTTGGATATGTGGTTCATTTTGCTAACTTGAATCAAAATGATAATGGTTTTCATTGCCCAGAGTTTGTACCAGAGAGGCTAGTCAACTCTTCCACCAATGATTTCATCTTTGTTCCTACATAACCTTCTTAAAAGACAGTCTGCTGCCTCATGCCCTGATGAGTGGGCTGTAGATCATGTGATTGTTTCCCCCCCTCTCCTGTCAGAGAAAATTGGATTAGGATTGGACAAAATATTTTGACCAGATTCTTCTTCTTGGAAATTGGAATTGAACTCAGAGATTCTAGTCTCTGTCACATAACTAAATGAAGAAAATGAGAAAGCATAGTGGGCGTAGGAGAAGATAGAAGGGAGAGGAAGAGTTGAAAGACTGTGTGATTCCTGAGAGATAGGGACTTCAGTTTCTGACTTCCTAGTTCTTCATACCAATTTTCTTGAAGCTTGATTTTACTCTGTCCTTGGGATTTAGTAGCTATTGCTTCAGCCTTCCAATAATGCCTCTTCTTCTCATTTAATTCAGGTCATTTGGCCTTTATAACATTTTATTTAGGTGATGTTACAGTACCTTTATCGAGGGTGTGTGTATATTTATATTTGTTTATATGTATATGTATAATATGTTTATATAATACCATATATTTATTTTTGGCAGAACTGTCGGTACTTACTACTGAGTTTAGAGACTTGATTCTTTATTGAGTTATCTTTTCTAGGATATTGGAGTGATGAGTAAGACCATTAATAGCAATTAAACAAACAAATATAATGCTAGCTATTATTTGCTTCCCACTATGTGGTCAATGTTGTGATCACATTTCTAATACATCATGTTCCTCAATCATAACAAAATGCTGTGAGTAAATACTGTGATTATCTTCATTTTGGAGACAAGGAAATGGAGGTTGAGAGAGATGAAAGGAAAGCCTCTTTTCTAACTGCTCCCTTCCTATTTAGCATGCTGGTATGAAGATTGATGTCTGGAGCTGTAGTAGCTTTTTTTTTTTTTTTTTTGACCACAAGACAATAAATATGAGAACAAAACACTAGCACACTGATGGTAGAGCATGGAAAGGGTCTAGGGCATTTACATCATTGAGTTGCTAATTGAAGCTTAGAACTACCCACCTCTACATATCTTGTTAAGGAAACAGTTTTTGTTTGTTTTTTGCATGTTTACATCAGTCTTAGATTTTTTATTTTCTGAGTTGAATGTATTTTCATGTATATTGTATCTAGAGAAGAGCAACTGGTTCAGTTTTGCCAGGGGATGGAATGCTGCAAGGTCAGAAAAAAATAGTAAGTTAGAAAATTCTACAGAAGCTCTACTTGGCAGACTCAGCCCTGTTTGGTTGATAATAAGGAAGCAATGAATGTTACTAAGCAGGAAAGTGACATGCCTAGAACTGTGTGTTAGATGGTTCTGGCCTAGAGATTCTGGTTTCAGTATAAGGGAAACCGGAACATATTTGTAGACAAAATGATAGACTCTAACAGAGACACAGACCTTGAAGATGCAGGAGAGAAGAGTGAATAGTGGAGCGGGTTTTATAGTGTTTGTTTGGGAATGACACCATGAGACCAATAGATGGAATAGCCATTGAGAGTAGGTGGGAGGGAAATAAAGTTTGACTGAAGAAATAATTTCTAGGTGGAGACAAATGAAGAGGAGAGAACTCAAAGTAAATGATGTCAGTCTCAAAAAGCTTAAGAGGTAGAGTTAACTTAGAGCGAGAAAGAAAGGAATGGGGTTGATAACTAAGAGAGGGGGAAAATTACTTAGGTCTCCACTTAGTGTATTAGTTGTTGTGGTAGCCATCCTCCAGGATGGCTCCCAATGATTTTCGTCTCCTGGTGTTCACACATTTTATAGTATCCTCCTACATAGAATCAAGGCTGGTCTGTGTGACCAATACAATATAACAGAGAAGACAGTGTGACTTCTGAGATTAGGTCATAAAGGAAATTTCAGTGTTAATCTTGTTCTCTTGGATTGCTCACAGTGGGGAAAGCCAGTTACCATACTGTGAGGACACTCAAGCAGCTCTGTGGAGAGGGCCTTGTGTAGAGGAACTGAGGCCTCACACCAACAGCCAGGGTCAGCTTGTTAGCAGTGTCAGTTAGCATCTTTGGCAGCAGATCCTCCATTTCCAGGAAAGTTTTCAGATGACCGCAGCCCAAGCCAACATCTGTTCTGATCATGTTCAGAACTCTCTGACCCCTTGAGTTGCCTGTTTATGATAAACCTCAAGACCTTAGGAGGACATAATTAGTAATTGGGGGCTTTCCGTGACTCAGTAAGAGTGGTGTGCCACTTGAAAGTCTAAAGTGATTTCTGAGAATTAACTGACAAGGTTCTTACTGAGGCTGATTCAGGAATAAGCAGTGTCACATAGTAAACAAAACGTGGACAAGTGTTGCAGTAACCTGCTCTGTGACATCTCTGGTTCCCATGCCCTATTTCATACTGATGATGCACTTCACATCAGAACATGTTAAAAAATATGCTTTCAAGATTTCCAAACATTTAAACAAACTAATTTTCTTTACTGCAGCAGATACCTCATTATGATAGCACCTTGTCTTGAAAGGCATCCACATAAAGGCGGAAGTCAGAGTGGTGAGAGAGGATGGAACACTTTCAGACAAGTGAGCCCCAGGGGGCTGGGTGAGTCACCTGAGCTTGGACCTCCTTACCTCTGAGGATCTGCTTGGCTAGATTTCCCTCAGGGCTGACATGTGTCTTCTGGAGCATCACATGGAAACAGCCAGTTGGAAAAAAGTCCTTAGGAAATGTCTATTTAATTGTTAATGTTTATAATCAGGAGGCAAAACAGCTCTGGGAAAGCAGAATAGGGAGTATTAAGTCCTGTGCCCTTCCCAAGGGCTTGAAACAGTGCTGGCACGTGCAGGGACCTCAGGTCCTGATGGGTGGTACTGATGCAGGACAAGGAAAAGAGCAAGGCGGTGGTGGTAGGGGAGGAATCTGTCCGATTGTGAGGGCTTCTGTGCCTAATGGAGACTTTATTAGCAGGGCTTCTGAATGTCAGGATAGAGAGATGGGTGAAGTCATGGAGACCCTGACCACATTTGCATGGAATTGCTTAGCCCTTCCCCCTCCCCTGTTTGAACCATCATCTTATGGGGAATAGGTGATGGTCAAGGCTTGGAGGAAAGAGCAAAGAGCAGAACCAGTAATGCGATGCTACAAAGTTATTGTCTGGTTGACTCTGTCTAGCATTCTATCCTCTTGTCCCTGTCTATTTTCCTCATCTTTTATGTATTTCCTTTAATGTAAAATCTTTGTTTTCTACCCTATTTATGAAAATCTTAAAGAAATTTAAACCTGTGAATAGCCACATAGGTCTCCAATGCTTCGGGATAAGTTACAGCTGGATGAGTGAGGTGCTTCCTAATTTTCTCGGTCATCTGAGAAATATTTATTGAAATAGGTGTGCTGAGGGCTGCAAGAATTGCAGAGGTTGAATGGTTTTTATGGCCTCAGGAACTTTCATTGGCACGTATATTCAAAGAACTCTAGAAATGATACATGTTGGAAGAAGGAACAAACACGGGGCTCTGGAGGAACCAAGAAAGGCTGAGGCTGGGTACCCAGGCGGGCTTCATGGAAGAGGTGGGGAAGGACTTAGGCTTGTGAACTGGAAACACAGGGAGTGACCTTCTATGATAGGTCACCCTTTGTTGTGAGGTGACTTCCTCTTATGGCAATGAGGTAGAATCTATACTATAAAGCCATATAGTGAGTACCTTTTTATCGAAGATCTATACCAAACACAAACACACAGCCCCTTCTCTCCCTGCAAAAAGAAAAAGTCCCTCAAATATTTGTTTTCTTCCCATAGCATTTAAGTAAGTAATGTTCATAATTTGTTACTGTGTGGCCTAAGACCACCCTACAGGGCTCTCAGAATTAAAGGAATAATAAAAACATATGGAAACCTTTTGCTAGTGTAATATAATCCTATACTGATTCAGTGACTGAGAGTCATGGTTGAATATGAGGTGAGTATATGAATGGAAATCTTCGCAAATATCCTTGATAAATGGACTTTTCTAAAACAGAGCAGGAATGGACTCTAAATATGAGGTTTCTACTTTGAATGGTTGTGCCTCTCCAAGCTTGATTCTAGGAAACACTGCAAAGAAGCGTGTCTTCCTCACCTTTCTATGTCATTAAGTTATTTAACAAACTTTTGTTCTGTGCTGAGTGCTAAGAGGTACAAAGGCACATAAGACAAACACGTTTTTTGAAGGAAGCTGAGGGAAGGCAGCTATAAAAGTAAATATTGACAAGTTATAGTCAATCTACAAAACTCAGAGTAAAGTGAGGTGAGAAGAGATGAGTAATGCTACACTTTTATTCTTACCTTCTTAAAGTTTTCAAAAAATATATTTCTAACCTGTTCTAAATCTAATTCTAAGCCTACTACAAATGTAGCCTCTATATAAAGCAGTGCTTCCTCTTTATTATTCTAAAATTAAACCTTTATTAGAAAGATGATATTTTTCTCACTTCATTTATGATGCCATTCTAATCATTTAGGTTGATAGTTACAATTTTTATTTTATTTAATGTGAGCCAACGGCCTGATTACTGAGGGTTATACTTGTGTTGTCCCATATGGTAGCCACAAGCTATGTGTAGCTATTTAAATTTAGATTAAATTCAAAAATTCAGTTCCTTAGTCACACTAGCCACATTTCAAGCCACATTTTCAGTAGCTACATGTGGCCAGTGCCTACAATGTAGGGGGGCACAGACAGAGAACATTTCTAACTTCATAGAAGGTTCTATTGGACAGCACTGGGTTAGATACAACAAAAGTAATCATAATGGGCTTCATTTATCTAGTACTAACTGTGTGCCAGGCACCCTGCTATGCATGCCACATTCCTCAAGTTCATCCTTGCCACCATCCTGTGAGATCAGTATATTATTCTCATTTTTCTAATGAGAAAACTAATGCTTAGCAATGCTAAAAATAGGAGCAATGGGTAGCTGGCAGTGTCATAGACATAGGAGAGCTTTGACTCCAAAGCTCTGCCTCTGAGCCGCTAGCATCTTCAGTTTTCCAACTTCAGGCCATCTCATGAACAGATGCCATGATGTCCTAGCAGAGCAATGGCAGGGGCAGGGTAATTAGTCCCAGGTAGTTTCTGGGATGACTAGGAGCCAGATCAGGAACTGGCTGACTGGGTAGCACAGTAGTGATCTCCAGACCTCATAGTTGGTCCGAGGAGCCAGTAGAGGGCTGGATTATAGTTGGTCCAATGGCTCCCTGAAAGGATCCACTGCCTTTTCAGACAAAGCAGTTCGTGATTTCACCTGATTCTGACCCAGTAACTCCTGTGGAGTTAAGTAACCTGTGTTCTTTTCTGCTAAGGGGCCTTAGCAGGAGTACCTTTTTGGAGGAATTAAGTGCATTTGGAGGAGAATCTGAACACTGTGGTTTCCTGAGCCATCTCTTCATTATCTTGGTCATGGTGAGGTCTCTGAGGCAGTGCGGTAATAACGAGTGGCTGGGAGTTGTCTGAGAGACTAGACTTTGGAAATTGCCCGTGACAGGAGCCTGTGGGCAGATAACATTTTGCCCCAGTTTTCTCATTGGTAAAATAAGGTTAAAATAGCCACCTCTCAGCATTTCTGTGAGGTCTAAATGGATTCTGTAGACTGCCAGGCACATTTATAGTAGAAACACAGTCACACACGTGTACTGAATGTGGGCGCCATTCTACTCTTAATGTTTATAGGATCCTGAGGCCTAAAGCAAAGATGCTTTGTAGCCCATCCATCTTCTCATAACTTTTGCAAATATTTAAATCTGAAATATTGTTTATAGTCAGCTAAAAGTATGGTAGCATTTTATTTTATTTTATTTTTTATTTTTTTATTCTTAAATATTTTTTAAAATTATTTTTTAATTGAAGAAATGATTTAAAAGTTTTCCCCCCAGTAACCACTAGGCTGTTGTCCATGTCCATGAGTCTCTGTTCATTTGTCCTGTTCATTTGTCGCTTTAGGTTTATATCCCACATATAAGTGATAGCATGTGATTTTCAACTTTTCTATCTGGTTTATTTCGCTCAGTATGATTATCTCAAGGTCTATCCATGTTGTTGCAAATGGCAGTACGTGGTAGCATTTTAATACTTAAACTTCTAACATACATACATATTGCCCTTTTATAGCCACACCCCCTTCCCTCCCACCCTCACTTTTTCCTTAAGCCCTGACAACTACTAATTGGATGTCTATTTCTATGATTTTATTACATTAAGAATATTATATAGCGTCAATCTGATCTGGTATGAGAAACATGCTAGTTATGGTGCTAAAGAAAAATGGATATTAACCTTTTTTACTCAGACTCATTCAGCAGTGGACTGGTAATTGTTTAAATGGAAGTAATGGGTTAAGAGAAAAAAACACTGGTGAGGCCTGAAAGTTTGATTTACACTGGAAAGAATAGTGTTGCTGACAGAAGACAACAGAACAGACAGGAGGAATGAAAGGAGCGAGTCTGCTGGGATTAGGGGCTGGGGGATATTCGGGAGTTTGTAGAAATGGAAAAAGAGACATGAGAAGAGTACGTGCTATGAAAGAGCAAAACTGAGATGAGATGGTGGAAAAGAATTTTAGGAAGTCCTGTATGTTATAAATGGAATACTCCTTGGTGATTTTAATAAAGCTATAGTTATTTTTTTTTTTTTATGATTTTTCAACTGGCAGGACTATTCTTTCCTTGAGTGTAATGTAAGGTCATGCCGAGAATGGACCATGAAGAAATCGAGCTTCATATAAGAAAACTGGTATTTGACATAAGTAATAGTTTCAGTGGGAAAAAATGGGTTAGGAGCTAGAGACTCATAGTAACAAAGTTATGTCGCTGAAATTTAAGAAAATGAATGTATAGCTATAAAAGCTGAGCATCACTGAGTTTATCTAGAGTTTACATCTGGCACTTGCTCGATAGTATTGACTTTTGTTTTCCTACCCTAATGGGCACTATTATTTTTCATTCTTTTAACAATCACTTTTATCATCCGTTACTTAAACTAAAGATAACTGTGAATTGCAAGCTGAGTTGCAAGCACCATAGTTCTTCCTTCTATCCTCTCCGACACATTTTAGTTACATTATAACCAATAGTGATTTATAAAACAGGTTAATTGTATTATATTTAAATTGCAATTGGGAAAATTTTGATGTAGGAGAAAATTATTGTGAGAGGGAAAAAGGTGTTCCATGGTAAAAAATTTGGCATTTCTGTATGCTCTATGCATACCCCATTCTGTGCTTTACCTTTTCACTCTGTAGTGTACTTTAATGCACAAAAAAATTTTGATGACGTCCAGGTTATTATTATTTTTGCCTGTGTTGTTTTTTTAATGTTTTGGAGGTTCTTTTTAAATAATATGTTATTTCCATGCCCGTATTTTTAATCATAAGTCTGGTGTTCATATCTTTCTTTAGATGTGGAGCCTGGATACCTTACCTTCTAGAAGCATTACCAGGTTTGGTGTGTGGAAGAACTCTGATTTTGGAGGTTTATTACAATATCTAAGACAAAAATTATGACTATAGGTAAAGGAATATATATAATTTGCCAGCATTGAGACTGATCAAATTAAATATGCCTAAGAGCAGAAAACATGGTTTTCCTATAGGAGGTAAAAACCATCTTATGATCAAAATGTAATATATGGGTATTATGAATATTTATTCTGTTACCTATGAAATTCATAGGCTAAATAAATGGATTAAGGCTTACACCTGTCCTTTTAATTGATCCATGTGATTTAGATAAAAGGTAATGTTAAATTTCAAGAAAATAAACTCTACCAGCCATTTCCATTGACAGGAAGGGATTTCTTTTGGATGATTTGTCACAATTACTTTAAAAATGTTTTAGGAAAACTTACCACAAGGCTTATATGAAATGACGGCTTTCTTTATTACCACTTATAAAATCCCAAGCAGAAAGATCCTAATTGGTTTAAAAATTATTCTGGCTTCACAGTCTGCTCACCTCGGGAGAGGTCAAGGGGAACGTCTGATTAGCACTCTGTGGTTGAGTGTTAATGACTCTGAAAAAGAACTTAATGTGATCATGGAAAGCATCCATTCTCTGAAGCTTATGGACACTCTCCACTATAAGCCCTGCTTAAGAGAAGCCTCCTGATTAACATAGGCACAGAAAGTTGTATTAATCAGACATCAGCATCTTTTAGTAAAGGTCAAATTTATACATGTGGAGGTTTACAGACCCTGTACCTAAGTGAGTGCAAGATGCATAAACCTCCAAAGTATTTTTTTTCCTATTATCATTCCCACCTATTTTCCTCCCATTTCTTCCTTTTGGCTTATTTTTAACCTCCCCAATTCTTTTATGATTCACTGTCTGGTTGTGTGCGCGTGGCTCAGGGAATCCAAACTTAAGGGTGGAAAGTTCTCAGGGACCAGAGTTAGGCTGAGAGTCAGAGCTGGGAAGGCAAACCAGAGTCCTATTTCTCTTTCAGAGTAGGGGCTGACTGTGTGCGAGAAACCAGTTTGATGAAAACCAGGAAAACACAGACATTAGACAAGATAGAAAACCCATTGGCAGGAGTCAGAAGACCTACAAGGACTCAAAGAACAAAAAGTTTGTGTAGAAATTCAATGCTGCAATACCTCTTAATTCACTTCCCCTTTTTAATCCTAAGATTGTTGTTTTATGGTTCAGGCTCTCATTATTTCTTGATTATACAATCCGGGTAACCTTTTAAGTGGTATCTACCCTTCTTTCTCTTTTTGATTCATCGTATCTCTGGAATTAAATTGGTCTTTTCAAAAGAAATAGCCAGTTGAGCCACCCCACTTCTCTAAAACCTTCAACAGCTCCCCATAGCTTTCTAGATTAATTATATATGTCCTTTAGCTTGGATTTAAAGATGTCTACTCTCATACTTTCATATCATTTTATAGTCTTATCTCTCCTTATTCTTCGATAATTACTTTAAGTGATATTCATATGGCTGATTTCTGAATATGTCTGTGCATTTCCTCTTCCAAGGAATTTCTGTCACTCTCTTTGCCTCTTTAGTCACAAACTTACTGATTCTTTAAGTTTTTTTTTTTTCAACTGCCACCTCTATTGAAGATAAATTTCCTTCTTTGGACTTTCCTTATCTTTTGTGAATCGATACTGTTGAGTTCTTTTGTGGTACGTTTTTCATATCGCTTTCTGTAAAAAATTGATAGATTTTCTTTTTTATACACTTTAATTACACCAGAGCTGTTTCATTTATGATGAATTATAAACAGAGCTCC
>NW_011889091.1:675005-681518 GCF_000151845.1 Pteropus vampyrus | reverse complement strand
AAAATGCAATAAAATTAAAAGTGGATAACAGAAAAGACAAATGGACTAGTGAAACAGATTAGAGAGTCCGGGCATAGACTCATACAAATATAATCGTGTTTTAACGAAGGAGCAAAAGCAATACAATGAAGAAAAGTTCTTCTTTTCAACAAATGATGCTGGAACAACTAGACGTTGTGTGCAAAAAAATGAATCTAGACATAGATTTTATACCCTTCACAAAAATTAACCCTAAATGGATCATAAACCTAAATGTAAAGTGCAAAACTATAAAACTCTTAGAAGATAAAACAGGAGAAAGTCTAGATGACCTTGGTTATGGTGATGACTTTTTAGATATAACACCAAAGGTGATCCATGAAAGAAATAATTGATAAGCTGGACCTCACCAAAATTAAAAACTTCTGCTCTGCAAAAGACACTGTCAAGAGAATGAGAAGACATGCTACAGACTGGGAGCAAATATTTGCAAAAGACATGCTGGTAAAGAACAGTTACCTGAAACATCCGAAGAGTTTTTAAAACCCAACAATAAAAAGCCAAACAACTTGATTAAATACTGGCAAAAGACCTGAAAAGATACCTCGTCAAAGAAGATACACAGATGGCAAATAAGCATATGAAAAAATGCTCTACACTATATGTTATTAGGGAATTACAAATTAAAACCAGTGAGATATCGCTATGCACCTATTAGAATGGCCAGAACACTGATGACACAAAATGCTGTTGAAGGTCTGCAATGACAGGAACTCTCTTTCATTGCTAGTGGAGAAGTGAAATGGTGCAGCCACTTTGGAAGGCAGCTTAGCAGTTTCTTACAAAGCTAAGCATACTCTTACTTTGTGGTTCAGCAAGCACACTCCTTGGTATTTATGTCCACAAAAAAACTTGTATGAACATGTTTATAGCAGCTTCATTTATAATTGCCCAAACTTGGAAGCAATTAAGGTGTCTTTCAGTATGTGAATGAATAAATAAACTATGGTATATCCAGATGATGGAATATTATACAGCGTCAAAAAAAATGAACTATCAAACCATAAAAAGATATGGGGGAACTTAAATACATTCTATTATGTGAAAGAAGCCAATCTGAAAAGGCTACGTAGCATATGATTCCAACTATATGGCATTTTGGAAAAGGCAGAACTCTAGAGACAGTAAAAAGATCAGTGGTTGTCAGGGATTGGGGGAGGGAGGACTGAATAAGTGGAGCACAGAGGATCTTTAGGGCAGTGAAACTGGTCTGTATGATATTATAATGGCGAATACATGTCATTATGTATTTGTCAAAACCCAAGGGATGTACAACACCAGTAGTGAACCTTGATGTAAACTATGAACTTTGGTCATATGCAAGTTCATTGACAGTAACAAATGTACCCTTCTGGTGGGGGAGTTAATAGTGCAGAGGCTATGCGTATGTTAGGGGAAGGGATTCATGGAGAATCTCTGTTTCCCACTGAATTTTCCTATGAACCTAAAACTGCTCTAAAAATTTAAGAAAAGGACGCAATATTTTTGCCATTCTTGGCTGTGAGTGTGTGTGGGGTAGGGTAATGAAAACTCTCTCGCTTTGTGATCAATATTGCTGTGAATCTAAAACTGCTATAAAAATTTAAGTGTTTTTTTAATTTATAACAGGTAGTTAAAGAAATTCCACCCTGTATTTTTGGAAACTAATTAAGTCTGGATTTAAGTCTGGTTATTAAAGTAAATAAAACATAAAATTACTATTTAAAGAGTAACATTACATTAATTTTTGATTATATGTAATTGTAAGAGAAGACAGAAATATTAATAAGACTGAGAAGCAGGTGTAATACGGTATAAGTAAAGGAGAGGGGATATAAGTGTTCTAAAATCCTTATCTTAAATAGACTCAAAATGTGTCATTTCATGCTTGATTGAAATTATTAGAAAAATACAGATTAAATAAAGGTTTTAAAAAACTAGAAGAAATTGGCTTCAGATAAGGTGAATCAATATTATAACGATGTGAGTTCTCCTAAATCAATCTATAAACAGTGCAATTCGAGATTATCAACAAACTTTTTCTGAAACTTGACAAAATGATGCTAAAGATTTTCTGAAAGTAAATGTGAGAATGAAAAGGAAATTTTAAAACAGGAAATATTAACAGAGCTTACCTTGATAAATATGAAAATGTGTTATACAATGTGATTCTGAGATATTCTAAAGGTAAATTTTTTAAAAAATATAGAAAATTATATGATTAAAATGACATTTCAAATCAATGAAATAAGTATGATTAATTAGAAAATGTAGTTCTTGGGATACTGTGTAGTTACTTGGAAAATAATAAACCTGAGTTCACTGACATAAATTCTAGACAGACCATAGACATATAACCACTAAGAAAAACCAACCAAACAAAAAACTATAAAAGCAATGGAAAGAAGCACGGCTGTCTATTTGTTTTTAAGTTATATTAGGGTGGACACATCTTACTACTTATGGATTGATGTGAAATCCAAAACCTGTAAAGGAAATTTGGATAATGATGGACAGAAATAAGAGCTACCGATATTTATTGAGCATTTTCTAAGTGCTAGGCACTATTTTGGGCTCTTTCAGTTATCTTTTACTTAATACCCATAACCCAATGGGGCATATAGATTAATTACCATATCTCTTTTATGGATTTGGAAACCAAGGCAGAGGGAGGTTAAGTAAGAGTAAGTAAATGGTAAAGCTGTAATTTTGAATCCAGTAAGTTTGAATTCAGAACTAAGTGCAGCCTAAGGCACCATAGTACACAACCCTGCCTTACATAACATAAAAAAAAAAAATGTGCACAGCAAAATTCCTATAAAATCAAAAGAAAAATGGCAAATGAGAGCTTGTTAGCAACACCCACCAGCAGCCAAAGGCCAATGTTCCTTACACACAATGAACACTTAAAATTATATGAAGACACACCACTTAATAGACAAATGGACAAATTGCATGAGGAGATAATTCACACAATGAGGAACACAAATGACTAATAAACATATGACGAGGTCTTCACTCTCATTAATAATTAGAGGAGTATAAATCAAACAATGAGATAGCTTTTTCAACTGCCGTGTTGTTAATGATTCAAATACTGTTAATGTGTCAAAAGTATGGATAAGGAGTTCCTCTTTTACGCATTAATAATTGGTGGCAACTTTTGCTGCTACAGTGTTTGAAGTGGCAGTTTAGCTATATCTATTACAATAGAACATTTACAAAAGCAATTCCATGGCTGGGAATCTACTTTATAGAAATATCTCCACATATAATCAGAAGTATATCCATTCATCCATCTATCCTATCTGTCTGTCTGTCTATCATCTATCTATATCTATATATGTAAGGTATCATTTATAATGGCAAAAACTTGAAGCTGTCTAAATATTCATTAATAGAGAATTAACTAAATTCAAAATAAGCCAAAGAATTAATAGTGATTATTTTCAGAGGGATAATTGGAAGAAAATAGGGGAATTCTACTTTTTTCCCTTCTTACATGTCTTTATTTTAATGTTTTGCAATATTAAAGAAGTACTTTTGCAGTCAGAAATAATAATTAAGATTATTTTAAAGTGTTTTAGAAAAATCTTGCAATTATTAAAACGGACTGGTAATTCTAAATAATTATAAGTGGATGAGCATTATATTAAAAAGGTTAAATTATGACGATGAAGGATAATTTCAGGAATCCAAGGATGGTTTAATATTAGAAAATTTATTTGTAATTTATCAAATAGTCAAAGGAAAAGTATATTTGACAATTTTAGTAGATATCCGAAGACTTTAGATAAATATCAATTCTGATTTTAAAATATCTTAGACGTAGAAGGGTATCTCACTAAAATGATTAAAATTATCTATGTGAAACTAGGATCTAACATTATACCTCTAGAGTCATTTCTATGAAATTTAAAAGGAAGGAAGGAAGGAGGAAAGGAAGAGAGGAAAGAGAGAGAGAGAGGAAAGAAAGGAAAGAGAGAGGAAAGAGAGAAAGGAAAGAAAGAGAGAAAGGAAAGAAAGAAAAGAAAGAAGAAGAAAAGAAAGAGAAGAGAAAGAAGAGAGAGAAAGAAAGAAAAGAAAGAAATCTCAAAGATGCCCAAGATCCCAGTATTCTCATTTGATGTGATTCTGGACATTTCAACAAGAAAATATATAAATATAACTAAGGGAAAAGAAAAATATTATTTTTCTCAAAAGAAGTAACAGATAAAATTACAACTAATAAGAGAGTTCAGCAAGGTGTTCAGTTTCAAAATAAGTCTATAAAATATCTATAGCTTTTCTATATACAGTGAAAAGAAAAGGAAGATCCCATTTTCATAAGTAGTTTAACAGGTAGACAGAAAGTAGTCTACAGATATTTTGGAAGAAGATATTAAGGCTTACAAAAATATTACAATAACAGTTACCAAAATATTAACTGTGGTTATCATTGAGCAGTTAGTGTTGGATAATAAAAAATACTATTTTAAATTTCTTCTATTTATTAAAAGTCTTATTTACCTTTATTTTTTATTTTATCATCTTTATATTCTGTAGTAAGCAAAATTATAAATTATTTTAAATATGAGTTATCACCTGTGATTGCCAGATTCCCTAAGAACATCACCTGTAAATCGATAATTGCAACAGTAAGCCACATTTCAATTTGTACTAATGAGAAAATATCAAAATTTGCATAACATTTTGCCTAACATATGTCAATTCATTCTGTTGTATTTTTTTAAAATAATCATGGGAGATAAGCGTGGTTGCTAATTCAGAATGAGATCCAGCATTTGTTCAGTGTATTTCAAACATTTTAACACATTGGAAATGTGCTGCTCATTTATCAAAGCATCACAGCTACTTCTATGAGCAATTTAGTGGAGTCATCTTTTGAATATTTAACCATCCACAATAAAACAAAATGTTCCAAATTCTATTTAGTTAATCTTTTAAATAACCAAAATGAAGTTTGTTAGCCTTCACATTGTACTTATGAAGGAAAAGTACATCTCCACAAAGAGATGAATTCTGACTTGCTGTCTGAAGCTATGTTGTCACCCTTTAATAGTGTTTATAAGGCCTCATGATCATATAGAATGTAATTGTGCTATTTGCTACAGTGCTGCAAAGTAAGTTTATTTTCATAAATAATACAACAGGGTGGTCTAGGAAGACATTTATGGTACTTGACCCCTTTCTTTTAAATTAACTGATTCCATGCACTTTGACATAAAGAGCCATGTAAATCTCTGTGACTGAGCTCAAACCCAATTAGTCATTAAGAGCGAGTTCTGAGGTAACTTTTGTTAGACATTTTTTTCTAGGAAGCTAACAGGTGAGAAAGACCGGGAAAGAGTGAGGCCAGAAGGGAATGAGAGAAAAGGACAATTCAGTGTGAGTCTTCTTATTTGAGAAAGAAGCGTTGGAGATCAGCTCACACTTGAATTAGTCAAGAAAACATGTACAAATAGATTCCCAATTCAAGCAAAATGACAGTCAGGGCCAAGTTAGGTAGAGCCAGGCTTTGTTTTGGGGTGCTGTACTGTTTGGGTGTATACTACAATGAAAGGAGATTTCACTTGTCAGCCTTCTCTATCAAATATTGGGTGCACATACTGTGCCTTCAGCTATGTTTCTGTGGTAGAGAGAGAATAAAGGATTTGCTAGATAGCATCAGTGATGCCTGGAGAACCCAATTATTTGGGCTATGGATTATCAGCAGTGAGACCTGGACTAGTTATTTTGTTTTTACTATTACTACTCCTCTAAGGCAGTACCTAGGCTAGAGGTTCTAAAAGGTCAGTGTGCTAAGAGTGATATAAAGGGCTTGCTACAAATGCTGATTCCTGGCTACCTCCTCTCCAGTTTCTAATTCAGTAGTCTACAATAGGACACAGGGTTCTGCATTTTTAATTAGATCTCTAGGTGATTTTCATGTGACTTAGGTGTCCCTAATAGGTGAGAAGGAAGATCGAATGGGAGCAAGTGACAAGATTGTGCAGAAAACTATGGATAATTTTTTTTTCCTTTCCTTGTTTTCTGCTGCATTTGATTTGCTATGATTGATGTTTCAGGTCGGCAAGCGTGACTGAGGTTGAGTGAGTCCATCAAGGAACTTGGATGAAATGTGACACAGAATCCCCTCCATATGGGAAGCCCCCATTTTCATTGACTGTATGTACAGTGCGAAGTCAGTAGAAAGGAAGGTGACAGTTTGAGAGGAATGTTCTCCACTAGAATCATGCCCTTTCCCTTCTGATCAATATTTCAGAATGTGCAAGTCCTCAGGAAGAGAAAGTTGATGCAACTTTTGGGCAGATGGCTCGGTACACAGTACATTATATTATTACCGAATCTTAGTAAGACCGTGGGTTGAGTCATGTAATCAGCTCATGGAAGGAAAAATAAGCTTTGGCAGAGCTAATCCAGACCCATTTGAGAACTCATAAAAGAACCATAAAATTATAACTGTGCAAGAGGGACTCCATAGAGGTTGTGTTT
>NW_011889091.1:660544-674230 GCF_000151845.1 Pteropus vampyrus | reverse complement strand
GCATTTGTTCAGTGTATTTCAAACATTTTAACACATTGGAAATGTGCTGCTCATTTATCAAAGCATCACAGCTACTTCTATGAGCAATTTAGTGGAGTCATCTTTTGAATATTTAACCATCCACAATAAAACAAAATGTTCCAAATTCTATTTAGTTAATCTTTTAAATAACCAAAATGAAGTTTGTTAGCCTTCACATTGTACTTATGAAGGAAAAGTACATCTCCACAAAGAGATGAATTCTGACTTGCTGTCTGAAGCTATGTTGTCACCCTTTAATAGTGTTTATAAGGCCTCATGATCATATAGAATGTAATTGTGCTATTTGCTACAGTGCTGCAAAGTAAGTTTATTTTCATAAATAATACAACAGGGTGGTCTAGGAAGACATTTATGGTACTTGACCCCTTTCTTTTAAATTAACTGATTCCATGCACTTTGACATAAAGAGCCATGTAAATCTCTGTGACTGAGCTCAAACCCAATTAGTCATTAAGAGCGAGTTCTGAGGTAACTTTTGTTAGACATTTTTTTCTAGGAAGCTAACAGGTGAGAAAGACCGGGAAAGAGTGAGGCCAGAAGGGAATGAGAGAAAAGGACAATTCAGTGTGAGTCTTCTTATTTGAGAAAGAAGCGTTGGAGATCAGCTCACACTTGAATTAGTCAAGAAAACATGTACAAATAGATTCCCAATTCAAGCAAAATGACAGTCAGGGCCAAGTTAGGTAGAGCCAGGCTTTGTTTTGGGGTGCTGTACTGTTTGGGTGTATACTACAATGAAAGGAGATTTCACTTGTCAGCCTTCTCTATCAAATATTGGGTGCACATACTGTGCCTTCAGCTATGTTTCTGTGGTAGAGAGAGAATAAAGGATTTGCTAGATAGCATCAGTGATGCCTGGAGAACCCAATTATTTGGGCTATGGATTATCAGCAGTGAGACCTGGACTAGTTATTTTGTTTTTACTATTACTACTCCTCTAAGGCAGTACCTAGGCTAGAGGTTCTAAAAGGTCAGTGTGCTAAGAGTGATATAAAGGGCTTGCTACAAATGCTGATTCCTGGCTACCTCCTCTCCAGTTTCTAATTCAGTAGTCTACAATAGGACACAGGGTTCTGCATTTTTAATTAGATCTCTAGGTGATTTTCATGTGACTTAGGTGTCCCTAATAGGTGAGAAGGAAGATCGAATGGGAGCAAGTGACAAGATTGTGCAGAAAACTATGGATAATTTTTTTTTCCTTTCCTTGTTTTCTGCTGCATTTGATTTGCTATGATTGATGTTTCAGGTCGGCAAGCGTGACTGAGGTTGAGTGAGTCCATCAAGGAACTTGGATGAAATGTGACACAGAATCCCCTCCATATGGGAAGCCCCCATTTTCATTGACTGTATGTACAGTGCGAAGTCAGTAGAAAGGAAGGTGACAGTTTGAGAGGAATGTTCTCCACTAGAATCATGCCCTTTCCCTTCTGATCAATATTTCAGAATGTGCAAGTCCTCAGGAAGAGAAAGTTATGCAACTTTTGGGCAGATGGCTCGGTACACAGTACATTATATTATTACCGAATCTTAGTAAGACCGTGGGTTGAGTCATGTAATCAGCTCATGGAAGGAAAAATAAGCTTTGGCAGAGCTAATCCAGACCCATTTGAGAACTCATAAAAGAACCATAAAATTATAACTGTGCAAGAGGGACTCCATAGAGGTTGTGTTTAAATATATATGTATATTTGGCAAAGCCTGAAAATTAGTCTTCAACTCTAATCAGCCCACTGAAAAATTGTGACTACTAAAGCTCCAATATAATAGATCGTTCTATCTTTATTTTAAGGGAATGAAAGGCTTTTCAGAGTCTCCACAAGACTCTATGAATAGGTTCTTGGTGTGTCATTAGTCACTTTTCTAGCCATTAATTTTAAACCACTTCAGAATTATTCTCAATCCTGCCTGCCAAGAGTACATACATGCTAAGGTACCTAATGTACTAATTCATAAAATGACAGAGTGATCTGATTGGCTCCATTTTTAAATTGTGGGCTTCCAATTGGGGGATTAATTCAAAGGTGAGTTTTCACACACAGTAAGACTATAAAAAGCCCGGAAGTGTAGTGCTTACGCCTGAGACCAGGAGTGAAGTAGGATTTTGGAAGGCACTTCCCTGGCATAGAAGATGAAGAAGACAGAGATAAAACAGCTATCTAGCAGGGTCAGCATACAAGGCAGCTTCCTTCCTTGACCTCAGAAGGCCTTGTGCTTATGCTCAGTGGAGTTAACATATAGCCAAGATGTTGGAGTAACACCTAGGGAGAAGAATCATATATGTTAAATTATAACTTGGGAGTCATTGATTTCATGCTCAGAAGGGGAGAAAATTTGATGTTGGACAATTTGGTGAAGCCATTAGATTGGGCCAGATGGTGGTAGGATATGGCAAGACCACAACTAGAGATCTATGGTTTAACTATGTTATTATCTGTTTAATCCCTTTTCAGATAGTTCTAGTTCATAAGTTTAGTTTTTGTTAAGTTCTATTTATAGAGATAAAAGTTTGATTTGAATTATAATTTGAAGGAATTGCTTAAGATTCTTTTCTGAGCTTGAATATCTGAAAGAAAATAGATACGTCATTTAAAGATGAAAGCAATGTTGTTCTAGAGTTAGCAGCACCACAGATTGTCTTTCCGAGATAACCCTAAATCCAAATATATTTTGACATCAAAATATATTTTGTACTGTTTTCTCCTTAATTATGAGGTAGGAACAAAAGGAAATATAGAAAATAATTACATAATTGTAATGAAAATTATTGAAACAGCCAACTTTTGCAGCCAACTTTTTTTTTGGGGGGGTGCATAGTAGCCGTTCTTTTTTATTTTCTAGATTTATTGAAATAGACAATTAGTTGCTTATATTTACATTGTACAATTCAATGAGTTTTTTAATTATAGTTGGCATAAAGTAATATATTAGTTTCAGTTGTACAGCATAGTGATTAGTGATCTATATAACTCACAAAGTGATCACACCACTAAATCTAGTACCCCTCTTCTCCCTTACATATTTATTAAAACATTGTTGACTATTTTTCTTATGCTACACTTTATATCTCCATTACTATTTTGTAACTATCCATTTGTACTTAATCCCTTTGCCCTTTTTCACCATACCCCAAGTCCCCCTCCCATCTAGTAGCCCTCAAAATACTCTCTGTATCTATGAGTTAGTCTCCATTTTGTTGTCATTGTTTATTTTGTTCTTCAGATTCTACACGTACATGAAATCATGTAGTATATCTTTTGCCATCCCCTTCCTTTTAGTCTGTGTCTTCAGCTCTGAAGGAAGTGTCTTGTAGGCAGCACATGTAGGAGTCTTGTTTTCTTATCCATTTAGCTACCCTATCTTTTGGTTGGAGCACTTAATTCTTTTCCATTTGAAGTACTTGTTGATAAACATGTAGTTATTACCGTTCTTTATTCATGTTTTTGATACATATTTTTCTTCTTAAAGAAGTTCCTCCAATATTTCCTGTAATACTGGATTAATTCCTTTAGCTTATTTTTGTCTGGGAAACTCTTTGTCCTTCAACTCTAAATGATTGCTTTGCTGGATAAAGTATTCTTAGTTGTAGAACCTGAGTTTTCGTCACTTTAAATATTTCTTGCCAATCCCTTCTGTCCTGCAAAATTTCTTTTGAGAAATCAGCTGCCAGTCTTATGGGTGCTCCCTTATAGGTAACTAACCTATAAGGGAGCTTTTCTCTTGCTGCTTTTAAGATTCTCTCTTTGTATTTAACCTTTGTCATTTTAATTATAATGTGTCTTGGTGTGGGCCTCTTTGGGTTTATCCTTTTTGGGACTCTCTGAGTTTCCTGGGGTTGTATGTCTGTTTCTTTCATCAGGTTAGGGAAGTTTTCCATCATTATTTCTTTAAATAGTTTTTCAACTTCTTCTCCCTCTTCTCCTTTATGTACTCCTATGACACAGACATTTTTGTATTTAATTTTGTCCCATAGGCTCCTTAAATTATGATATTCTTGGCTTCTTTTTTCTTGCCATTCTGATTGGGTGATCTTGGCTTCCCCATCCTCTATACTGGTGGTTCAATCCTCTTCTTCATCCACTCTGTTAATTCCTTCTAATATATTCTTCATCTCAGATAATGTTTTCTTCATTTCTGACTGATTCCATTTTATAATTTCCATTTCTATTTTTATGTTTCTTATCTGTTTGTTAAAGTTTTCACCGAGTTCATCTATTCTTCCCCTAAGTTCATTGAGCATCTTTATAACCAGTGTTTGAATTCTGCATCTGTTAGATTGCTTGACTCCATTTTTCCTTGGTCTCTGTTCTTTTCTTTCATATGGTTTCTGTTTCTTTGTCTTCCCATTTGGGCTGCCTTTCTGTGGCCATTTCTTTGTACTAAGCAAAGCTCCTAAGTCTCCCTGTCTTATTAGCATCGTTTTGTGTAGCAGGCATCTAGTGGCACAGTCCAAAGGAGTTCAGCTACAGGCTAAGTTTAGGTCCAGCTTGTGTCTCTCCAAGGCAACCTGTTAAGATTCAGCAAGCAATCCATAGATGCTGTGCTATTAGTTGCCTCAAGAGGTTACACCAGAAACTGAGGTCAGCTGCCACCAGTGTGAGTCTTGAAACTGCTCAGCAAGGGACACAGGTCTCACTGAGGACACAACTGGATGTGGCTGGGGTAGGGCTATGAGTTGGGGGAGGCAGAGTTTCAGGGAATCTTCTGGGTGGAGCGACTTCTGTTATCCAGTTTGATGACGTCTCAGCTATGGTGGCCCTGTGTCCACATGCTAGGATGGGGGAGGGCTCAACAGAGAAACAATGGATACCACCAGCACTTCTGCCTAGGAGAAAGTCTGACCTCTGGCCCTCGCTTCAACAACTCCCCCTGTAAGTCCCTCATGTCTCCAATCAGTTGACCTGGCTCTGGTGCTCAGAATGAGTGGGTCTGTCACTGTGAAAGTCCTTTGGACACAGCTCATTTAAGAGGTGTCTGCAGCTACTGGCTGCCACTGCCATAGCCTCTGTACCACTCTGCTGCTGGGAACCAGGCATTCTCTCATCTTTGCCCCTTCCTACCTTCTGCTGTTGCAGGTTGATGTCTTATTTCTCTCCCTAGTTGTAGTGCTTCTGTTCATCTAGATCCCAGGTGACACTGTTTGATGCTTGCTCTGTATTTCCGTCACAACTTTGTTGTTGATGCAAGAGGGATGAGCAAAGCCTCTATCATCTATGCTATTTTTTAGGGGGCCGCCAATTTTTTAATAAAACAGATATTTCATGATGCTAGAGCTACTTGTAGGACTTAAGATTTAAATATTTATCAAACTCACAAACATATAATCCTCAGACATCACAACATCACTGACTGGAGTCTTTGGAGTGATACAAAATTAGGCAGTGACTAGCATTTTTCACATAAATTTGTTACAATAGCATCTGTTTTTGTTGATTTGTTAGATAATATTTTGAGTTACAGATTACAAAATTTGTGAAGCATTGCAGATTTCTTTTTAATGAGTCTAATGAAAGAGTAAAAGGCAAAAATGGTTTTGTGAAATATAACTAAGGGACAGACAGTAGAAGTCAATCTCAGTCCTCATCACCAATATTTTATTTCTTGAACTTTCATCCCCTATTAGTATTTCATGGGCTCATTTCCCAGTGGTAATTTAAAAGAAAATTGATCCACCTAAGAATCAATTTCATAATAAATTTTGATTGGTGTTAACAGCAACCCTACAATATGTTTTTTAGAGTATAAATTTAGATGTTGATGTTTCAGGTATTTTTGGTCACAGGCATTTTCATAGCATTAGATATTTCTTCTATTTCCTTTTCCTCTTTACTCCCCAGGTTCCAAAAGACCAAACCCACAGTACTAAAACTGTTCATACAACAGTGTACCATAAAGATAACTAGAAAAAAAGAGAACCCCTGTCAGTACTCTAAAAGCAGAGTCTCTTCAATACATTTACTGTCATCACTTTTCCAAGGAACTTTCCCACTACATTCTCTTGCCAGAGTCAACATTTTCTTTTGTTTTGGACAGGAAAAAATTTATGGAGTTGAACATCATTATAGGTTTCTGTTTTACTCATTGACAAAACATCTTGATTTTAATTATTTTGAAAGACAAAAGAAAAGTTTTAATAGTTTATTGCCAAACGACATAAGACTGTTAATGCCTCATAACTAGAGTCATCAGTGTCATACCTTGAAGCTTTTAGACTTGTGTTTGCCATTGTTTGAAAAATAGTCCATGTAGTGATTCTAAAAGTGCACATGTGCCTCAGGAAGAGTTGTAAAAGGAAACTCCCCTGATAGTATTTTTAAAAATCTTTTAAATCAGAGTCATTCAAATTATACAAATGTATATATTTTATAGTGTAGTGACCTCTCATATTTAACCATATAGCAGAGGTTTTTGTGGAATCTGGAATTTTGGAAGATTTTAGAGGGCTTTAACAAGAAGGACATTTGGTGCAGTGGAGAGAGCGGTGAACTAGCAATCAGCCTATGTGGCCCCTCTTATGGGGTGATTTGCTCCACTTCCTCAGGCACAGTCACCAATATTGTTGTCCTTGGGTGGGGCATAAGTAGAATGGGGCTTCTCAGGTACTGGTAATATTCTGTTTCTTGATTTTGGTGCTGATTACGAGGGTGGGTTCATTTTATGAAAACAGTTTATATATTTTTCTATATGTATGCAGCACTTCAATGAAAAGTTTTGAAAATCTTAATGTCTAATATTAAGGGGAAAAATACAGCACGGCTTTGAAAACAGCAGCAACAACAAAATCACTCCCATCCTATTCCCAGTGCTGTCCTGTGCACACCTCCACGGTTGCATTTTCTACATTGCAGTCTGATTCCCTTTTGCATGACTGTCACCACTATTAGACTGTGAGCATCACTAGGGAAGGGAAGAAAATAGTTTTGCAGGCTAGAGCAGTGCCTGGCATTCAGTTGGTTCCCTATTTGATTGTTTATTACATCAGTGATTTAATGACGGAAGAGATGGATTCTGGTTTTTCACTTGGCCCCTGGGTAACCATGTTGTATTGCACACACACCAAAACACTCTCTGGGTCTACTTGTCATGTAGAAAAAGAAGAGCTTTTACTTCAATATGGTTATGACTTTTCAGTTTGAAATTCTATGAGAATGTATTAAAAATACAATATAGACATACTGGAAATATTTTAGAATGTTAAATATATCCCACAGTGATTAAAATTAGTGAAAATAAAGATAACTAAAACCTACAAAGTAAAAGATGTTTTCAAAATATAACTAGGGCTTTGATTTTTGAAAATAAAAATTGAATTAATTTTCTGAGTGCCATATTTCCCAGTTTAAAAATAAAATAAATAGAGCATGATTGAGTCAAGGAACAATTTAAAGCAGCATAATATATATACAGTTGGAGTCCCTGAAGAGAGGAATGAGGGGTGTTTGATAAAGATATTACTACAGATATGAACCACAGACCTAAACAGTCATCTTAACAGAAGCCAGGAGCTATTCTTCAAGACAAGGGAAAACCGATCATCTCCCACATCTCCCAAAGATGATTCAAGACCATCACTTCTGCCGCTCCCATCACAGGCCCAGAATGCAAGGGTTACGAAGCAGAGCTGTTTCAAAGGATGGGGCCGCCATTCCAGTCCAAGATGGACCTGCAACCCAGCCCAATCCATCAGGGATGAGGCCCCTGCAGGGAGCTGCAGCATAGGAGGGGCCCTGGAAGAGAGCTGTGATGGACAACATCCTGCCAAGCCATAGAGATGACATTCTACTCCAGTGAGTCCGCAAGGCAGAACATCAAGCCAAAGACCATTATTCTCAAGCCTTAAGGTCTAATGGAATTTGCCTTGTCTAATGGAATTTGCCTTGTTAGGTTTTGGACTTAGGACCTGTCACTTCTTTTTTCTTTCCTATTTCTCTCTTTTAGAATGGGAACATCTACTCTATGTCCCACTATTGTATTTTAGAAGCACACATCTTGTTAAGTTTGAAAGGTTCATAGCTGTAGAGAAATTTTGCCTCAGGATAAATTGAACGTCGAGTCACACACATATCTGATTTAGATATTTAGATGATACTTTGGACTTTAGGCTTAGAGTTGATGCTGGAATGAGTTAAGACTTTTGGGGTTATTGTGGGGGAAATAAACATATTTTACATGTGAGAAGGACATACATTTTGGGAAACCAGGGCCTCCAGAACTGTAAGAAAATAAATTTCTGTTGTTTAAACCACCCAGTCCGTGGTATTTGTTATGGCAACTCAAGCAGATAACAGATTATTAATTCATTTAATCATCACAACTCTCTGAAGTAAGCAAGAGGAAAAAAGTAACTTGCCCAAGGTCACAAATTGATTTTGACCCTTGCAGTCAGACTCCAAGCCCATGCTCTTAACCAGTGTGCAATACATAAAAACACAAGAGTAAAGTCTCAAGTGTAAGCTGCCTGTTCATACTGACAACCCACTCCAGGAGGAGGCTGCCATCTCACTGAGTCGCCCTCACGTTTCATGCTGTGGCTCCTTGTGGTCACAGCTGATGGAGTCATTTGATTGCTTACTTATAAGGTAGAAAACAAAAAAGATTTTGTTGTTTCTGAGCCCGGAGGAAAGGCCTCCATTCTGACGTGTGGGCTGAGCAGACAGACAAAGCACTCGTTTGGCTCCTTGAAATTGAGAGGCACCTGAAGAGTCTGAACATGAGTTCTTTGTACCCCAGTTTGGGTAGCTGCAGAGCACCCCCAACAATGCTGCTCATGACCCTGAAGTCAGACTTCTCAAGGACACACATTACTGTACTCAGGAGGCCCACGCCTATTGGGTTATTGTGCATTCAGTGGTTTCTTCTTCTTTCTCTAAATGCATAGTTGTTCTGTGTATAGACATGATGCTAATGTCATTCTCTTTCTCCTGCATACAGATGGATCATACAAAGGGCCCAGATGGGTTTCTGGTGACTTGAGGACAAGGCTTCAGCAGGAGATTATACTAATCACCAACTCATAGGCCTGTGAGATTGAGTTCTGTGTAGGTAAGTATACAGTGTCTTTTATAAAGACTAAATTAAATGCAAACATATTTTCATATTGTCATCCCTTTGAAGAGATTTATCTTTCAAAGCAAAGAATTATCTCTAACTCATATATTCAGTCCATGCTTAGAAGAGTGTTTGTTTTTTTAAATCTAATCCTCAGAAATTAGCCATGAGGTTCTCAAATATTTCAGTCTTGTTAATGACACTTGATTTAAATTCAAATCCCCTTTCTCAATATCTCTTTGAAGTAGTCAAGAAGCCATTGTCATTGTTCAATTATTCCTAGTATGTTGAGAGTTTTGAAAGTGTCTGTTGAGGAGCCCTGCTCCACTTTTGTCCTTCCCACAACTCTCCATAGGAGGGAGGAGAGTGAAAAGTTACACGGCCCTGCACTTGGGGGAAGGAGGGGTAACTGAGCAAGTCTGAGATGCTGATAGAGATTGAAATACAAATACAGTGTGTTTCGGTCACAAGCATGCTATCCACAATTCAGTTTTCTGAGGAAAGATGTTTGATTTTGAAATGAATATAAGAAAAAGGATAAGTTGTTTTCTTGTGTAGGCTTTTTACCGAGTGCTCGCAATGCACAAGGATTCAAACTAAGTGCACTGATTTGTGTCATTAAATCCCTATAATAATCTCATGAGTAAGTCTTACCATTCATCACCATTTAAAGGTGAGCAAATGGAGGCTTAGAGGGGGTTAGATAACTTGCTTACTTAGGAGAAGTAAGGTTGGAGAAAGCTGGTTAGTGGCATAGCCAGGATTCAGATCCCAGTTGGTCCAAGCCCAGCATCTTAGTTTTTAGCCCCATGCAATGCTCCATTTATTCAACATAAACTATTGAGGGGAATCAAAAGAGAGGTGTCAGAAAAAAAGCATGTTCTCACAAAAGAAAAGAAGATCTTCAGTTTTTGACATTTATTCAGTAAACATTTATTAAGCCCTTGTGTTATGTAGGGTGGTGCGATAGGTGTGGTGTCTTAGAGGTGCTATATTAGGGCCATTCTTTGCGGGGGACTGGCATATTCAGACATGGGATCACGCATGACAGAATTTTCTCTCTCACTTATGATAAAAGTCAGAATATAAACAAAAAGCTCCCTCATCTAATGGGGATCAAAGTGCTGAGATAGTAAGTAGCTCAAAGTTCTAAATAGTTTTTCAAAGTCTCCCAAAGATTTTCTGGGGATATTTCAAAATTCAATTCAATAAATGGTTAGTAAATGCGGATGATATGCCAAGCAGGGATCTGCATTAAAGAGACAGAGATGAGTAAGGTATCTTCCTTGTTCTTGAGGAAGGCAGATTGGAGTTTGTCTCTGCTCTGTTACTTAAGTGGTGTCATCTTGGGCAATTTGCTTACCTTCCTTAAGCTTCAGTTTTTATTTTCTGTGAGTTGGGAGAGTAATTCCTGCTTTACAGGTTTATTGGGAAAAACAGATGAGTATTGCGAAGTATACATTCACAAAGCTCTGTGCTCAGGGCAGAACAAACACTCATTTAAGTAGCTATCAGGATGATGAAACTATAGGTAAAAATGTCACTTGTCATCTTTGAATTGAAGAAGGTTGTGCTTTTTTTCCTTTATTACTTTAATATCCTCAAAAACTTTTATTACATTAGCATATTTTGCTAGATGTTTTTCCTACTAGAGATTCAGTGTAGCATTTCTAATGTTTTAATTTTGAATTTTTTTTATGATAAAGCTTTTTTTGCCAATAGCCAAGATAAACATTTGCTCATTTTAGGTATATGAAAGAAAATGCAAAACAAAATAAACAGAACTTCAAACCAAAAGAAGCTTCCCAGGTTTACCCAAAACCCTTGATTATTATCCGATAGAAAATAACATCCATAGCTTTAAGAAATACACTGGAGACCTGTGAGGCTGTAGGTCTAATTTTAATTAAAATTAAGACTTTCAGAAAGAGTGATTTCGTTAATGCCCTTGGTTAATAGACAAGTGCTAATTTGCATATCTAAACAATGCATATTCAAAGCAGGTGATGAAGGCTTGCAGTATAAAGTCTCAGAAAGCAAATAGCTTTCTGACCTTGGTCAGCCATGTGTCAAGTCCATATATCCATGTACTTCACAAAGAGGTCTATGCCTCTTTAAGTGCTCATCGGTAGAAATGTGTGCTCACTCTGTTTCTCTTATCTAGGCTCTTTTTTTTCTCTCTCAGCATAAGTTTCTTGTGCAGCTCCTGTCAGGTTAGAAAACATCAGATGACAGCTAAGCCTCTGATCATTCTGTCAGTTCTCAGGGGACAAATCCCTCAGTAGGCACTCAGGGAAACATGGATCAGAATTATATGTCTTCTGTTGAGTTTCCTTGAAAATAGGAACAATTTGAATTTTAACAACAATTTGTTGGAAATCAGTACCCTGTGATTATAGCATGTAGTTATGATTTGAATGCCTCCAAGATGGCATCTGGTATTGCATAAGGTGACACTGTCCCAGCCATATTTCATGTTTTGATTTGGATGATAAGCTAGAGAAAATGTCATTAAGTGTGCAAACTAGATCATCCTAAGTGGCTTGAGTACCTGAGAGAGACTGGATTTCAAAGTAGAGAGAATGAGTCATACGTAGAGGAAGGTTATGCATGATTTTATATATGCACACACACACACACACACACACACACACACACACACACACACACACACACACACAGCGACAGATAGAGACTGAGATTATCATATCCACTATTGTTTGTCAATGCTTGACATAAATTAATCATTAAATAAATACCAGCTTAATTGAATTAACCTAGCGAAGATTCACTCAAAAAATTAGGACTGCTTTTTTAGCAACCTTGTTCACAAAGTCATCTGAAGTTATGAATTTTTATTTTATCAACTAAAAAGTAAACTTTAATTTTCATCTATCTTCATTGCTAGTTGCTCTAGTTGCTCAAACAAAAACCTCAAAAAGCCCTCATAGAACAATAAAGAAACAAAAGCTGGTGTTCTTTTTATGCTTTCCTCTTCCTTTTATCCTTAAGATGCAGTTGGAGCTATAAGAGATAGTGATGTAACTTAATTTAGATTTGGGGACTGACTGGGGTGGTTCGAGCACCCATTTATTGTTTACACAAATCCCCTAAAGGAAACATCAGGCTCTCTTAGTAATTCTAGGACGTTTTCTCTCTTTTCTTTAATTTCTACAAACACATTTGGGATAGACAGAACCATCGGAATTATCAATACCTGAGATTCCCTGGTGTGTAGAGGAAAGTGAACAACTATAACAAACTGTCAGAAGATGGATTTCATGTAGAAGGGCGTCTGTTTGTGGTGCACCCTGCTGATGACCTTAGAGGGCCCACCTCTTTAAAGGGGTGGCCTGCTCTGTCTCTCTCTGGGGGCCAGTCTTCCCTGGAACAGGCCAGTTTATGTTCATATCAAGTCCTGGAAGTTTCTTGTGCTGTGTGGCCTCTGGACACTGTCTCAAGCAGTTATTTCTTTGATAATACCTCCTCCTCCAACAATATTTTCTTTTAGTGTTTCACAATTTTTTTTAAAAGAGCTTTAAATAAAATCAACTTAGAGTAGAGAACTTACTTCCTGAAATGAAAATATTATCACTTCCTTGGTGGATTTCTTCAGCTTCTTTAGATGTTATTGTAATTTTCTTCAGTTAGGCTAAATTAAAAAAAAAAAAAGATTCAAAAAAATTGTTAACTCTCAGTAGACTTTTCTTTCTTACCTACCTTTGCCACTTGTTTGGTGGTGAAGTCTGATTTGGACTCTGTTGTTCTGGGAGCCAAATTTTGAGAAGGAAAAACCTAGGATTAATTATAGGTAGACACTTGTCCCTTCCTGCTAGTGTGACTTCAGGCTATGTCCCCTTCTGTAAAATTAATATAATGAGACCTACTTCCCGGTAACTGAAAAAATGGGTTAATCTAGCCAGTAACACTTGGAATTGTAGTCATAGTGAAAATAGTCACATTAAAGTATTATCAGGTTTGAGGCTTATCCATGTTTAAGCATACACAATTCTTCACCCAATTCTGACCTGTGTAGGTTTTCCCCCATAACGCCCGGCAATTCTCTGACCTCAGCTAGTTGTCCTACAGTTCAACTCAATTCTCACATCATCTACACTATCTCAAAGATTAAAGGCTCAGTCCTGCAAGAATGGCCCCCACCCCACTTCAAATGCCAATCATAAGTCTGGTTTTTCACCTAGACTCCTGACCAACTGGCTATAAATTGAAGATTCCAACGGCCCCCTCCTTGGGTTTGATTAATTTGCTAGAGTGGCTCATAGAACTCAGAGAAACATTTTACTTATTAGATCACCAGTTTGTTCTAGAAGGGTATAACTCAGGAACAGCCAGGTGGAAGAGAGGCACAGGGCAAGGTAAGAGTAAAGGGTATAGAGCTTCCATGCCCTGCTTCCATAGCACACCACTCTCCCTAAATCTCCGCATGTTTACCAACCCGGAAGCTTTCCAAATCCCCTTTTCTTTGGTTTTTATGGAGATTTCATGACAGGCATGATTGATTAAATTTTTGACCACTGAGGAATGATTCAACCACCTGCCCCCTCCCCTCTTCAGAGGTCGGGGGATGAGACTAAAGGG
>NW_011889091.1:635098-660494 GCF_000151845.1 Pteropus vampyrus | reverse complement strand
CTATGTCCCCTTCTGTAAAATTAATATAATGAGACCTACTTCCCGGTAACTGAAAAAATGGGTTAATCTAGCCAGTAACACTTGGAATTGTAGTCATAGTGAAAATAGTCACATTAAAGTATTATCAGGTTTGAGGCTTATCCATGTTTAAGCATACACAATTCTTCACCCAATTCTGACCTGTGTAGGTTTTCCCCCATAACGCCCGGCAATTCTCTGACCTCAGCTAGTTGTCCTACCCTTCAACTCAATTCTCACATCATCTACACTATCTCAAAGATTAAAGGCTCAGTCCTGCAAGAATGGCCCCCACCCCACTTCAAATGCCAATCATAAGTCTGGTTTTTCACCTAGACTCCTGACCAACTGGCTATAAATTGAAGATTCCAACGGCCCCCTCCTTGGGTTTGATTAATTTGCTAGAGTGCCTCATAGAACTCAGAGAAACATTTTACTTATTAGATCACCAGTTTGTTCTAGAAGGGTATAACTCAGGAACAGCCAGGTGGAAGAGAGGCACAGGGCAAGGTAAGAGTAAAGGGTATAGAGCTTCCATGCCCTGCTTCCATAGCACACCACTCTCCCTAAATCTCCTCATGTTTACCAACCCGGAAGCTTTCCAAATCCCCTTTTCTTTGGTTTTTATGGAGATTTCATGACAGGCATGATTGATTAAATTTTTGACCACTGAGGAGTGATTCAACCACCTGCCCCCTCCCCTCTTCAGAGGTCGGGGGATGAGACTAAAGGGCTAACCCTATAATCACATGGTTGGTTCTCCTGACAACCAGCCCCCATCCTTAGGTGCAGTCCAAAAGTGATCTCATTAAAAGCACTCATAAAAGTTATAAGAAAAGTTAAAATTCACATAAGCAACACCACAGTTTTCCTCAGAGGATAGGAGTAAGTTAAGACTCTGAGGAGAGGATGAAGTAATACCTATTTAGACTCTAAAACAGCATTCTCGTTCTGTGCTTCACAGACACTAGTGTTTTAGGACTTGTTAAGAATCACAGCAGATGAAAAGATTCTGTGGTCAAACACATTTAGGAAATAGTTTTCATTGCAGGAAATAGATTTTACCTTGAGCTGCTCAAGTCAAAAATCTAGGAATCACTATTTCCTCTTTCTCATCCCCCACATTATCCAACGCATCAGCAAGTCTTCTCACTCCATTTTCAGAGTGTACCTCTGGCACATGTTCTTCTCTCTGCCTTCTCAGCTATCCCTTCCACACAGCTTATCTTAAATTACGATGTCACCTACCTGCCCGCCTCCATGCCACCTACTCTTTTGAGCATATCCAGAGTGATCTTTGAACAACTAAATCCAGTACTTTATTCCCCTGCTTAAGCCCTCTCTGCTTCCTATGCACTGAATACATCCAAACATTGTCCTTGTTCCTGCCTGTCTCTCTAACTTCATCTTTTTTAACTGTTCCATCACCGTGTTCTGGCCCCATGAGCCTTATTTGTGTCCTTGAATGTGACAGCTCATCCTGGCTCAGCACCTCTCCCTGGGAGGCTCTTCTTCCAGACCTCGTTTTTGCAGTCACCTTCATACACCACCTACCCTAATATACCCATATATACTGTATTGCATATGCTGTGTCTCATCCCCCAGTTTTATGCTATTTTATTTTTAGAAATCATGCCATTATCAGAAATAATATTGTTCATTTATATGTTACTTGTTCCCAACCTTGCCTGGAATGTAAGTCTTTTGAAAGCAGGATGTTGTTTTATTACGAAGTGCCCAGTACAGTGCCTGGTATCTCATAAGCATTCAGATATTTATTGTATGAATGAATGAAATACTGGTTAAATAACAGCAGATGCTAGACTTTACACAGCCTTAACAATTTGGCCATATTTGTGTTCACTAGTTCTTTTAAGATATATACCCTTTAGCCAAAAAACAAAACATCATTTTGCTTTTTCTGTAGTGACATTTTTACATGAAACTTGCAAAATTAAAACTTGTTTCATCCACTTGGGGGCAATTAAAAAAAAATCAAATATAAAAGAGTAGAGTATTTTGGTCACCATTACTATAAAAATGGAGGATATGTTATAAAAATATTTTTGGAAATTCAATTAAATGTTTGCGTTTTGTGCCCTGCAGCAACTGGTAAACATCACATACCCAACAAAAAGTCTTTTCTTCATTTTGTTTTACTTTCAAATAAAGTGTGGGGGTGGTTGTATATAAAATAAGTGTAACTGATTTATTTTAAGTCCTAAAGCAATTCTAAAAGAATAAATGTCACGTGGAGGTTAAGTTTTTCAAGATTTTTGAAATGACTACAGAGAATATTTTATTAGATAGTGACTTTAATTTTTAATTAAAGTTAAAAAACTTGATGAGAAACAAATTTAGTAATATTTCAGTGTTTTTTCTTTTTTATTAGACTGTTTCCTATGTAGACTTGGTTTTCGAACCACAAAAACATTTTTAAATCAAATATTCTAGAGCTCTAACGTAGAAAACAGAAATATCCTGACCCCAATAGTCATTAGTGGTGCGAGCTTTGGTAAAATTATTTAATCTTTCTGAGTCTGTTTTCTGTTCTATGAAATGAGGATAATAATATTTGTTTTATGGACTCATTACCCGGATTAAATAAAATAATCCACATGAAGCTCCCAGCTCTACATCACTCTCTCCTTCTAAGTACCTTTACTTTAGTTATATTCATTGAGTTCCTACTATGTGCCTGGTACTTGTTAGACACTATGTATAACAGTGAACAGGCCTGGTCTCTGACTTCGGGTTTAGAGAGGCTCTTTGCATTAAAGACTTTTACTATGATTTGGAGTTTGATTATATATATAATATAAAATATATTATATATATAAAATATATATATATATGTAATAGATATATAAAATATCTATCTATCTATCTATCTATCCAGGGTTCTGAAGGCCAGTTAAAATATACTGGGGTAGATGAGTACCTCCATGTGATATTCATGAGTATTTGGTACTCAGGGGTCAAAAGTCGAGTTTAAAACACATTAGAGTACACAAACTATATAGGTTTCACTCTAGGATTTCTCAGAGTAAAGACCTTTGCCTTGGGAAAGTGCAATATGACTTTCTAAGAAAATTTCTGACAGTTCTGTGTACATATTAGGGACTCAATAAATATTTGATTTGTATATAGTGAATCAGTGGTGCACACATTTTTCTGGGAATTTATAGGAGGAAAGGAATTTTCCAGCTGAGGCTGCCATTCTTCGGCTGTACTTCATGTAGCATTCGTGTTGGTCCCAATGAATCCAATGTCAACAGGTAGAAAAGGAGTGAGGAAGGCAGTTTGGCAAGGAGAAAGTACGTGAGATGAGTTCTACTTCACTGTGGGGTAAGCGTTAAGCAACTATTTTTATATGGAGGATTATGAATTATAGTAGTTTAATAAAAGTTGGAATAAGAAGAAAACCTGGCATTCAGGTAGTGCTTAAAAAGTTGGATAAAGCCTTAAAGTTTTATTTTAAGATTTCTATTTCTCCATTGAGGATTTTTGTAATAATTCTGGGTTTTATGTGTCTGTGAACTTGATAGGGTATTTTGGGTAATTGTGTGATTCCAAAGTTCTTCCCAATCAAGAAGTAGGCATAGAATGATAAGATTTGTTTGTCTGAAATCGCTAACATTTTAGGACAAAACAGAAGCATAGCCAAGCTTGCAAAGATTTAAATGTGTTTAGAAGTGATTTTATGTGTATATGGGAAAGTTGTTATTCATTGTTCCACAAACAACTTGTCACATAGCTCCTTGCTACCATTCTCCTATCCTCTTTCAACTCTCCTGTACCAGATGTTTGTGCTGGAGAGCCCCATGGCCCTCGGTCTGCTTTCATTCTGCCTCACAATGGCCTCTCTAGTGTCTCAATCCACCGCATTTCCTTTCCACCTGCTTGAATGGATCACCAACCATACTGGTTTTGCAGATCTTTGGGCTTGAGACAGACAAGTATGTATTTTGGATCTCATCCTCCCTCTGTGCTTGCCAGAGCTAGCAATTCCTCAGTCTATTTAATTTTCATGGAAGAAGCTTAGAGGAAACCTGAGGGGCTCTCCTTTAGTCCCCCCAATTCTGTAGAGTTTTAGGGGCTTTCTGAGGGCCAGACTCCATTTTAAGGACTAGAAACCAATGTTTCTCAATCTTTCTACTTCTGACCATCTCTCTCCTTCTCTCGACCCCAAATTTTATAAGGATTTTGCCTACTCAACAAATATAATCAAGGATATAGTTTCCTGTTAATTAGAGCTTCCATTTAGCTTAAAGTATCAGCACCCTGAGTTGATATGACTACAGTCACAAGGGAAGAAACTTGATATTTTAGCTTGTGTGTCTGTATTTTAGTAAATGTATGACATACAAAGAGAATTTTGCTATTAAAAAAGCTCTAGGACCCCAGTAGAATAAGAGATCCCAGGTTAGAAAAATCATTTAAATTAAAGGAGTGAATCTAAAGGTGAAGATTTCAATAGGTGATATTATCTCAGGCTTGTTGAGAGGTTTTGAAGGGCAATAGGATTTTGATCTGCTGCTCAGTTTGTGCTATCTGAACAATTGCCACTGTTAATTAACATATATCCCCTCACTCTCGTGCCTGCTCATATAGCATGTGTGAAAATGTTCTTGTAGAGGTATAGTTCATGGGGAGAATTGATAATTTGTAATATGAACCTAATGGTTACTCATCTCTAAAGTTAGCAAATAATAAGGATAATCTTACATGAGTTCCAGGCAGGTTTCAAAAAATGTGCTAAATGTCAAGGATGGAATGATTATGAAAAGACGAATGCCATGTCTTTCTTTCTCTCCATTCTCACCAAAAATGGTTTTACCAGTGCCTTTTCCCAGAAGAGGAAATCCTTAACTACACAAGCCATGTTTATTATTGAGAACTGACCTTTCTATTCATGACAATTAGAATAAATAAAAGACCTCAACTCTTCATAGCATTCAAGGAGAATGGAGAGATTCTGTACTACCAGTGGAGGGAACAACCTGGAAAATCAATCAGGGGCTGAAGTGGAGGGATCTTTTTACATGGCTGTGAGAAGCACCTAAAAGCTAATGTTAAAAGAGGTAAAAAGGTCTACGGCCAAGCTACCCTGACCAAGCCCAATTCCGTCTGATCTCAGAAGCTAAGCACAGTCGGGCCCGGTTAGTACTTGGATTGGAGACCACCTAGGAAGACCTGGTGCTATAGGTGTAAAAAAATTAAAAAAAAATAAAGGATTGTAAGCTGACGGGTCCATGCAATCTGTTAGGTCAACCAAGAGTTGCCTCACCTAAAAAAAAAAAAGAGAGATAAAAAGATGTCTCAAATCTATACTGTTGTCAGATTTTACAAATAGGATCACATTAATGCTAGAGCAAATCATGTGATTTTCAGACTTTAACAACAAAAGAGAGGAGATAAAAGTTCAGGTTTTAGATTAAAAAAATTATATTCTTTCTATGAAATGCAAGGGTATGCTAAAGAGCGAGAGAGAAAGCACTGTTGGAAAAGGCAAGAGTAACTTTCAGGTGTTTGATAGCAGATATAAGAAAAGTAATTTTTGAAGAAGAAATTGTTCCATAAATTTATTATTTTTTAATTTACCTGGATCCAGTCATTTTTTTAAAGCACTTAATTTTAGAATCATTTTTGATATACAGAAAAATTGCAAAGATTGTCCAGAGTTCTCATATACACCATACTCAGTGTCTTTATTATTAATATCTTACATTAGTACATTTATCACATTTAATGAACCATTATTGACACATTATTGTTAACTGAAGTCCATGCCTTATTCAGATGTCTTGAGTTTTCCCTTGATGTCCTTTTCCTGTTCCAGGATCCCATCCAGGATACCGTAGGACATTTAGTTGTCACGTCTCCCTTACGCTCCTCTGAGTAGTGGTAGCTTCTCAGACTTTTCTTGTTTTTGATGACTTTGACAGTTTTGAGAAGTACTGGTGAGGTATTTTGTAGAATGTCCCTCAATTGGGATTGGTCTGATGTGTTTCTCATAGTTACTCTGGGGTTTGGGTTTTGGGGAGGAAGACCACAGAGACAAAGTGGCATTCTCACCGTACACTGTCAACGTGACATCACCGTTAATGGGAACCTTGACCACCTGCCTGAGGCAGTGCATGTTTGTCAGGTTTTTGACTGTAGAATTACTCTTTTTCTCCTTTCCCATACTCTTTGGAAGGAAGACATTTATAAGCAGCTCATACTTAAGGAGTGAGGAGTTATGCTTCACTTACTTAGAGATTAGTATCTACATAAATGATTTGGAATTCTGTATTTGTCTATTCTCATTATTTATTTATTCACATCAATATGGACTCATGGATATTTATTTTATACTTTGAATTTTAAGTATTACTTTATTTATTTTGATTTTCTGGCTTTGGCCATTGGGAGTTTTTTCATTGGCTCTGTGTCTTGACATATTCACATCATTGTGGTTTTTAAGTTTTGTTTGTTTGTTTGTTTGTTTGAGAAATTCCTTACTTCTAGTACTACTAGAATCTCCAGGCTCATTTTGTATATATCTTACCTCCATCCTAGAATCCGCCATTTCTCCAAAGAGCCTTGCTTCTCTTCATTGGCTAATGGTATTATAAACTAAGATCTGGTCACTCACTGGAGCCTGTGTGCAATTCTGAGGGTGGGTGGGGAGTGACCTCCCCCCTACTCCCCCCACACACCCTCACTTCATGGGAAGCTTGGAAAATTGCAGAAAGCAGAGAATGAAAATGAAAACTGGCTTGGGTATCTGCCCAGAAAGGCTCAGTATCCAGAGATTCATTTGCAGGGGGCTTCAGTTTAATGCGCAGTCATGGTAAGATCAGTTCAAACATGTGTATGTTGATGCAGATATACACAGCCTGGCATTTGCCATCTGCATTTCATCTTCCCTTTGAAAAATCTCTGGTGAGAAGTTGGCTTTCTCAGTCTAAGTGTGTAGGGGTTTATAGCTTGCAGTTTGAATTTCACTGCTCTAGTTGTGTGGAGCCACATTTTACTGTGTAAATGAACACCTGAATAAATGTGTTTTTTCTTCAAACTAAACAAGCAAACAAAAACACCCTGAGCTAAAAGAAGAGACTGCCTGCTATCCTTCAGTGCCATGAACCCAATAAAACTTCCACTTGTCATTGCATGTATTCATTCAGTAAGGTGCAAATCAACCATCACACATTTCTCTGCCGGGGGAGCAGCATGCATTTTTGTGTGATCAGAAGTGCTTTGCAAGTGAAACTTAGCCAGCTGCTTTTCCAGAGCCATAATTCTCTTAGGAAAGTGAGAGAAAAAGCAGCTTTTAAAATAGAAGCAATAAAAAAGAAAAAGATACATAAATTGGGTAATAATCATAGAGACCGTTGTGGTCAACTGGTCCAACCTCCTCATTATACAGGTGAGAAAACATCTTCAGGGAGGCTAGGTCCTCGGCCAAGTTTATTGAACTAAATAGGGACAGCTTGGGACTGGAGTTCAGGTCTTCGTCGCCTGGACTGGTGCTATTTTCATACTGCCTTATATTGAATGATAAAACAGACTCTTATACCTGGCTTATGTTCAGTGTCCTTGACAAGTCCGAAAATATATTATACATCTCTAAGGTTTCATTTTTTCTCCTAGGGAGAAGTATATATCAGTAGAAAGCAGGGTATAATCTGTGGAGATATTCTTAACTCCTCAGATAGGCTTTGGAAGTCACGATTTTGAGTCTATATCAAGAACACAAGGGTCAACATAGGTGAAAGGGGTATCAGCCCTGCATATTGTTTTTGCCCTCCACATTCTTAGCCTTACTATCAGGGATCTTTGATTAATGTCCAAATTTAGAATACAGCATCACTTCAACAATTTTATCAAGACTCTTTGATACAAAGATGAGAAACTCAGATGGGCACAAATTAAAGGAGATTAAAATAATATAACAATTAGTGTCATATATTCCAGAACAGGAAATGATGTACCACCAAGCCTAAGGTGGATTGGAATTAAAAGATTCTCAGAGCATTGTACAGCCAGTCAGTGAGTCAACAAATATTTACTAAGTACTTTTTATAGACCAAGTACCTGGGGACAGACAGTGAAAAATTCAGTCATTGCCTCAAGGAGCTGACATTGCAGTGGGACGATTCAAACAGTAAACATGCAAATCGATTAATAGAATAATTTCAGATATTAATAAATGTTATGAAGTAAACAAAATAGAGACAGTACTTTGGCTGAGGTAGTCAGAAAAGGCCTCTCTGAGGAGGTGACATTTGTATTATAAGAGGAAGTCACACATAGGAAGGTTTGGGGAGGATAGTTCAAACTAGAAGGAATAAGAAATGCAAAGACTCTGAAATAAAACTGAACTTGAAATGTGTGAGGGACAGAAATAAGGCCGGTGTGGTTCAAATGCAAGAATTGAGGAGAAAAGTGAAAGATAACGTCAAAGGAGTAAGCAGGGAACAGATCATACAGGACTTTTTAGGCTTTGAAGAGAAATTTGTGTTTTAATGTGGATGTAGTGGAAATCAATCAAAGAGTTATAAGCAATATAGTAACTGATATTGCTGCTATCTGTAGAACTAACTGTACTTAAAAGGCTGTTGCAGAAATTCATTGAGAGATGATAAGGTCGTGGTGAAGAATGGGTGAGGGGGTCATCAGAGTCAGGATCACTTTTGGAGACAGAGCTCAGAGGACTTGCTGATGGATTAGATATGGAATGTGCTGGAAGGAGAGGAATTAAGGATGATGACTTTTAGGGTTTTTGACCTGAGTAACTGAGTGGATATTGGTGCCGTTTGTTGAAAAGAGGCAGACTAGGAAGTTGGGATTTCCAGGCTAGGATTGGGGAATCAAAAAATTCTTTTGGCCATGTTAAGGGTGAGATAATTATTAGATAGCCATAGGGAGATGTCGATTAGGTAGTTGGCTATTTGAATATGAAGTTCAGGAACAAATTTAGACTGCTGATGTAAAACTGAGTTATCGGAATGTGTTTAAAAGGGATTGAAAGAGGTTATCTAGGAAGAGAATATAGATAGAGATCAGAAGAGAATCAAAGGCAGAATCTTAGAGGCATGACAGTGATTAGAGGTCTGTTAGAAGAAAAGCCGCAAAGGAGATGAAGAAAGACTAGAGAAAGTAGGAGAAAACTTGGTGTCATAAAACTGAAAAAAAAAAAAAATGGTTTCAAGAAATATCAACTCTGTCAAATGTTGCTGAGAAGTCAAGCAACCTGATGGCTTTTGTGGTCATTTGTTACTTTAATAAGAACTATTTAAATAAAGCAATAGGGACAAAATCCTCATTGCATTGGGTCGAGGAGAAAACTGGAGGTGAGAAAATGGAGACAATGATAGACAACCTCTCTGAAGAGTTGAAAGAGAGTAGAGAGACGATCAGCAGTCACTGGAGGAAGCCTTGGGCTCCAATAACCAGTTTTGAAAAAGGGGAACACTAAGGTGTGTTTGACACACTGTGAATGATCCAGCAGAGAGTGGGAAGGGTAGATCTAGGAGAGAAAGATGATAATTGCAGGAATCAAGTCCTTGAGCAGTCATGAGGAGTTGGGATTCAGAATCCAGGTGGAAGGGTTTTCCTTAAACAGAGAAAGGGACAATTCTTCCTTTGTAATGGAAAGAAAGACAGAATGTGTGGGCATAGATCCAGGTAGGATGACAGTTTGAAGATGGGAAAACATTGTTCTTATATGAATGCATTTAGTTTCTCTGTAAAGTATGAAGTAAGGTCTCTAGTATTTAATTCTTTCTGCTAAGCTCTTCATTTTTCCATTTCCCAGGTTAATTGGCATCTTAACTCTCCTCTAACTTTAGCTTGAAAATGACTTTGGCTTGCCATGAGACCCACTCTAGCCTCAAATCTATGTGACCCCACAGCTCTGGTGTAGCAATAGTCTAACAATGGTCTTTATGTCTCAGCTCAGATTCTTGAGAGGAAGAATCTGATCAGCTCATCCTGATCTGTTGGCTTTGAGTCAGTGTCTACTTCTGATCTGATTAACTATGGCTGGAGGTCTGGGTTACCTTGTACAAACATGCAGTTTAGGCCTGGTTCTTTATCATGGTCTATTCTGTGGAAGACAGTGTGGATTAGACAGTGTATTAATTTCCTATCGCTGCTGTCAGAAATTACCACAGACTTAGTGACTTAAAAGAACAGAAATTTATTCTCTCATTGTTTGGGAGGCCAGAAATTCAAAATAAAGATATCCACAGGGCTCTGTTTTCTCCTGAAGTTCTAGAGAAGAAATCATTTCTTGCCTCTTCTACTTCTGGTGGCTGCTGACATGCCTTGACGTTCTGTGGCTTGTGGCTGCATCACTCCAGTCTCCGCCTCCGCCTCCGCCTCCGCCTCCACATCACCTTCTCCATGTAGGTCTCTCCTGTGTGTCTGTTTCAAAATTCCCTCTACTTCTGTCTTACAGGGGTAAGTATGATGGCGTTTAGGGCCCACCTGAATGACCCAGAAAGGTCCTTCTCTCAAGATCTCTAACTTAAGTGCATCTCTTGCCATGTGAGGTAATATTCATTCTTTTGTCATATAAGGTAATATTTACAGGTTCTAGAGATTAGGATGTGGGCATATATATTTTTTTGTGGGCCATGATTCAGCACACTACAGACAGGTACTTGAAAAACAGAAAATATTTTTCAGGGCCTTCCCCTTTGCCAAACATTTTTTAAAGGATAAGAATTGGGATAAAGGATGCAAGGGCTGGATTCAAGATTTTGCCTGAATTGTCTCTGAATAGTCATTTCATCAAAAGGATTGTGGTAACTTAAATATGTTGGCTTTTGATAGACCCATTGAGAAATAGTGCTAATTGGTATCATTTTGATTATGTAATAAGAAAATTCATTTGAACCAAACCTGTTTTCTTCTTGATGAACATCTATATATTCAGGATGGAAGCAACAGATAACTGTGGAAGAGAAATTGACTGTATAGATATTTTAACATCTAATCTGGGTTTTGAGAAGTATATTCAAACAATTTATTAAAGAAACAGCCTGCTTTTACCTTGCTTTATTTTCTTGCCAATTAAAAAGGGGGAAAAAAGGTATAAAAGTAGAAAGTAGCTTCTGGGCTTAGATGAGGATGAGAGAAAAATATTTGCAGCTTTATTAAGGCTGTCAGAGTTATTTCCTCTGCCTTGATGTGTGTTCTTTGTGAAATTCCCTCATCTTGCTCTCTCTCAGCTCATGAAAATACAGTTATCCTGCTGTCCTTGAGTCAACCTTTCTCGAGGAAATCCTCCTTTTAGATAGTTATTCTTGTCAGTGCTTTTCCCTCCAGTCATCCAACTCCCAAGTCCCGCCTACTAAACTAAAGGAGAAGAATAATTCTAAGTCTCCTGTTAATACTTTACCTTCAGATGACTGAAACCTCCACAGTTATTCCGTGTGAGAAGCACTGTCCTCATGTGTACATCTAGTCTGCCTTATTTGACTTTAGATTAAACAGGATCACACTAATTCTGCAGTCTGTGGAGTATTTAGTAGTATCCACAATTACTAAATCTCCTTCTTTTGCCCCTGTTCTCACCCCTGGAAATAAGAGTGGACTTATTTAGCCTGCCCTATAAGATTAAGTACCAAATCATATAGTTACTTAAAGAAGATTTATTAAAATACCCAATCATAGAATTATCCTCCCTTCCAATCCAGAGCAAAGCCCCTCTTCCTTGAACCACTCCTACATCATCTAACCACGACCTGGATTTATAGGGTAGGAGGACCCCAGATTTCTGGAGGAAGAATTTGGGGGGACTCCTCTAGGGCTTTTTAGCCCCTGGAGGAGCTTATTGCTCATTTTCACCCTCAGAGTGGTCTCTAGAGCTGCCCACCTGCCTCGCATGCAGGGAGCAATGGTCCATGCCCAACCTCCTTCCTCTCTGTTTAAAGGCAGCCATAAATCAACTTGCAGTGGAGCTTTTTGAGATGGATTAGAGTAAGGATTATCTACTTTCCACAGTGTCAGGTGAGGATCTATTCGAATTGAAGAAGAGAATTACAGGACAGAATTATATCCATCTATCTATTTCTCTATCCTTATTATATTGGCTCTGTTCTCTGGAGAACCCAGATTATTACACGTATCTTAGGCAGAAAATAAAGTTGAGACATCTACTTGTGTCTGAAAGCATAAACCATTAAAGATTTCTTGAGTTATGCCATTAGCACACAGGAGTCAGCTTTAAGAGGCTCCTATTGGTCAAAGATGGGACTTTTTGAGCATTAAAAAATGACTGCTATAGGTTGTTGCTCCATGTCAGGTCCAGGCAGAAGTCCTCCGCGGCCAACCAGGAAGTAGTCAAAGACTTGATGATGGCAGTTCTGGAGGCTTTGCTCTGGGGCAGAACAGAGGCTAAGGTGCTCCCGACACTTTCCCTGGTAGACCGCGCTCGGGCAGTGGGCTCTGAGTCCCGAGGGATGGAGGGGTCTAAGACATCTAGCACCACCATATAGGTGAGTTTCATGTGCCAGCACTGCAGCCAGCCTCTGAAACTGAGCGTGAGTTTAAAGATCCTGGACCATATTGCCATCCAGGAGCTCCATTTATAACGAAAAATACTTCTATAGATAGAAATAATTGTAGTTTGAAAAAGAAAAAGTATACCATGTTGGTTACCTTTGTAGGTCGGCAGAGCACAAACTCATTCTTCTGTGGAGTGATAACTAAAGTGAAAGAATGGAATGTATCCAATCTTTCCTATATAGACTATATTTCATGATAACCATATAAGTGTAAATGTCCCTCCCCTGCATCCCCCCACCCCTCAAGTCAATAGACTACCAGGAACAGACCTGGAACTCAGCAAGTCAAATTCATTACATAATACAGGGAAGGAAACTGCACTGCAGGGAACTTTGGGGGCATTTCGGTAAGAAGGTATTAGAAAGGACATATTTCAGGATTTGGGCTGTGGTTAGATGATGGAGTGGTTCAAGGAAGAGGGGCTTTGCTCTGGATTGGAAGGGAGGATAATTCTATGATTGGGTATTTTAATAAATCTTCTTTAAAAAATCATATGATTTGGTACTTAATCTTATAGGGTAGGCTACAGCAAGGCTAAAGCTGTCATTATTACAGAAGCAGCAGTCATTTATAGTATTTGGGAAAGAGGCATGTTTGATTTTTTGTTGTGGTCTGCACAGTAACCTTGTTTTTGCCTGTGATTAAGCACCATTACAAAATAGTCTTGTTTTTTTCATCTCACTTCTTCAAAGTCACAAGGCGACTTGGTGTTTTGTGAGATTGTTTATATTCAGCAAGAGAACATTGAGGTCTAATTTTAAGTGTCAGGGCAGGTCCTAGCATTTAGGGGCTGCTTTTCTGTTTCTGCAAGAAAAGGGCTTGCTTGCTTGCCTGCTTGCTTCCTCTCCTCTCCTCCCCTCCTCTCCTCTCCCCTCCCCTCCTCTCCCCTCTCCTCTCTTTTCCTCTCCTCTCCTCAACAAAAAATAAAAGTAGAAGGAGTGAAAGGTTTGGATAATTCCGCTTCACCTCCTAATGAAATAATGGATCTAGGTGATCTAGATGCTAAAATCATTAGGTGAAATGTTAATGGGGTACTTTACTATAGATAATTTCAGGCTGATATAATCTGAACCACTGATCAATCTGAACATCACGAAAGGTAGGACAGACATATTATGTGCCTTCTGATGTGACTTGCAGCATCACCTTTGAAATGTTTTTGCCAAAAAATTTGAATATGAATCTAGTCGAGTTTCTGAACTGCCAGTTTATAGGAAATATGGGGGATAGAGCATCGTGTTATATAATACCAAGAGGGTACAATTAGCCAAATCTAGAATCTTCAGCAAATCAATGTCATGAAATAGAGGGGGAGATGTTATAGATTAAAAGAGATTTACAAACTATATCAACCAAACACAGTTTGTGAATTTTTGGGAGGGATTCTGATTCAAATAAACCGTGCCAAATGACATTTTTGAGATAATCAGAGAAAACTGAGTAGAGATGGGGTTTAGACGATATTAAAGAATACATTCTGAAGTATTTATGGATGAAATGAAATGATGTCTGATATTTGCTCCAGAAAAAAAAAAAGTGTTGGAAAATGGATATATGAAACAAAAAGGACAGAGCATTGCTAATTCTCAAAGCTGCATGATGTCTGTGGAGGTTGATCATTCTTTCTGTTTTTGAGTATATGTGAGAAGTTCCGGAACAAACAGCTTTAAAAAAAGGTGACTATTACTTTTGTTTCACATCATTTGTTTGATTGCCCTCCCCTCCTCAGCAGGGCATGATTGCCCACCATGTAGAACTAAAGAGGGAGAGACTGTCACTCATCTCCCTTATGAATGCTCAAGCTGAAACAGTTCTGTTTCCCAAAAATCTGTTCCACAATTCCCAGTTAGTGCTTTCACTCGGTCTCTGTTTAAGATGGCCTTTATGGGATGGGGGTTCTCTGAAATGCTGAAGGTCTCCAGTAGTTATCAGTTTAACACTTCATCTGTTTTGCCTCATTCATTTCCTCAAGGTCACGTGTCCATCAGAATAAGAGACCAATTATAGAAAGAATCGAATAGATAATAATGACTATAATTTTTATGTGGTAGCTGTCATAATAGTTTAAAGGCTGAGCTGAAAGTCGAACAACTGTAATGTGACTTTGAAAATTTCTATAGAATTCAACATTTTAAGGCATTTTTCACTCAGGAGCAAATCTATAAATGTTCAGATTTTTAGATTCCCTGTGGAGCTGGAATAACAGTCACTGCCTAAAATGGATGAAGACTAAAAGCCAGTCCTCAGTAAGTATTACCTTGCTTGGGCTCTATTTTTAACCTCAGTTTTGCTCTCAGAGATAAAGGTGGATAACTTTGTCATCTATTTCCCTTTGCTAAATGTATATCTTGACCTTCTCTCTTTATTTACTCATCAGATTGACATTTTTTGGTTTCTAATTCCTTTCAGATGTTATGGCTACCTTAAAGATTCTTAATAACTCAAGGACATCTCTTCAATAAAATACTAGGTACATGTCTAAACCCACAGAGTAGCTGAGAGCAGAATTCTGTGTTATAGAAGCCTGTTGAGTAGAATCATGCAAGTGGTTAGCTGTTCTTTTGTAGATTGTCTGTTTTGCAATTTTGTGAGAGTGTTTTTTTTTTTTGTAAAATAGATTAGATATTTCTGTGGTCTCTAGACTTCTGTGGCATGATTTTACTTACTTGTCAATCAAAATTATGTCTAATAAGTGTCAAGTTATGATTTGAGGATAACTCGTGGCAGCAATTTAGATTGGCTTCATTAGTATGTGACGTTAATGACAGGAAGTGGAAAATGATTTATTTTGCACAAGGATGAGGTCAATAGCATTGTCACTGAAAGCTAAAGTCCTTAAATCTTTTCCTTTTATTTGGAGGGGCTTTTGCTCTTTCTTCCATCCTTTTTACATATGAAGCCAGGCCTGTGTTTTAAGGGTTTCCGATGTGGAAATAATCAAATAAGCCTATGATTCAGTCACATAGGAGTAAGGAAACAAAATGAAAGAATGATATATGAGGCCTTCTGAGGGCTCAAAGGAGAGAATGGCCAGAGTCTGCCTGGAGGGATGGAGAAAGGAAGAGTTTCCCAGGAGAGGTAATGCTTAAACTGAGTCTTAAAGGGAAAAGGACATGCTAGACAGGGAGAGGGATATGGACAAAGCTGGGGAGATTTGAAACAGTATAGTAATTCAGGTATCTGCAACTATTTCAGTACTGCTAGAAGATTGTGTGTGTGTGTGTGTGTGTGTGTGTGTGTGCATGTATGTGCAGGTGCAGACATGTAAGGGAGTGATGATTAGAGAAGTTATAACAAGGAGTGATGTTGGAGATGTAAGCAACTGTGAGATCATAGAGGGCTTTGTGTGTCTTACTAAGAAAATAGGACTTTATTCTTGTAGGTGAGGAACCTTTGGAATGTTGACCTCTTAATATTGCCCTGTACTTGCCATGGGCTTTCACTAGCCCATTCACTCTTATGCAGCCCGAGGCCCAGGGTGATCTTTGGAGAGCTTATAGTAATCAAAGTAAGAGATGAACTATATGTGCATTTATATCAATGTTCCTTTGGGAGGTTGAAGTAGCTCAGGTTTAGGCTTTTGAGGATTTGGGCACAATTTATTTTCATAGGGCCGAGAGTGTGGGACAGGACAACAATCTAGCATTAGCTTATCGCAAGTGAGATTTATTGCAGGTATGTAGTCTTTCTAAGATACCTTCTTAATTGGTGCTTCTGGAATAACTAACACTTGGATTCTATGCAAGAACTTGATATGTCCTTACAGAACTCTTCCTTTTTACTGTCTTCACATTTCAATAAAACCTCACTAGTTTTTTGGTCATTTACTTTAAGCTATGTATTATCTAACCCCGTTCATGACTTAGAAAGGGAACTTCATTTGCTGCTATTTCCATTTATAATTTAAGACCTCTGATATCACAATTTAATCTTTGATCTGTGTAGAAAAGCATAGGAGTTCAGGCATTATTCATGAAATAACAGTTTCAATTAGTTTTTTGATGAACTTCAGAACAAACAATTAACTTATTGTCTTTGAGAGATCATTAATTTATGCTCTAACAGGAGATACTGTTCTAAACTTCTCCAGAGGGTTGGAAGAGGAAGGTGTCATGATAATTCAGCTCCCTCAGTTAATCAGGCAAATTGTCAGCTTCTTAAAGGGCTTAGGTGCAATAAAAATATGTCTGGGGAAATATCAGGCAGGTACATTTTTGAGTTTAGATTAAGAAGTACCTGGAAGCAGCTGCATTTTTCTTTTATTAAAGTGATCCATTTCGCTCATCCTAACAAGCCTCGTAAATGCAGAAAGCATCTGGAGATACTCTGTCCTTCAAGCTAGTTAACTCTCAACCTATGCTTGGTTCGTGAAATCCCACCTACAATGAGTTCTCTTCACTAAGGGTTTTAGTTGTCTATTGTTACTTAGCACCCTACCCCCTAATTTAGTGGCTTAAATTATTTTTGTTTTGGTTTTGAGGTTCAGGAATTCAGACATGGCACAGTGGAAAAGTCCATCTCTGTTTTTAGGGTCTACAGCCTCAGGCAGGATGACTCAAATGATTAGAGGCTAGAACAGCTGAAGGCTGGTAGAGCATCTTTCTCTTTACATCGTCTCCAAGCTTCTCCATGTGATCTCCCTATGTGATCTTTCTAGCATGGTGGGCTTAGAGTAGCAAGACTTCTTACACACTGGCTTAGGGTTCTAAGAGTGAGTATTTCAAAACACCAGGGTAAAAGTTGTAAGGCCTTTTATACCCTGATCTTGGAAGTCATGTAACATCACTCTGTTATATTTGGTTATCTTTTAGAGGTAGCCCCATTTATTGAGAGAGGGGACTAACAAAGATGTGAATACTGGGTGGCATGGATCATTTGGTGAAGGGGTGCAGGGCATCTTGGAGGCTGATTTCCATACTAAGTCATTACCAAATCTAGCAAGCCTTGCTTCTTCGGTTCACTGTACTAATTTTTCTTAGCAATGAAGACCAGCTGGTTTGCTCCTAGGCATCCAATTTTGCCCACCACGCTCAGCCTCCTTCTCCCAGAACATTCTTTTCATGGGCAGCTGAAGTGACCTTAAAAATTTATGTCTGATCATGGCTCTTCATGTTTAAAGCTTTTTGGTGGCATATGATTGTTCTTAGGATGAAGACCTTCATTCAACAAATATTTATTGAGTGCTTGCTATGTTCTAAGCAATATTCCAGGACCCAGAGATCCCAGAAATGACTGACAGAAATTTCTGTCTTCATGGAGATTGCATTCTAGTGTGTGTGTGTAACAAAGTAAATAAGTACAAATATTTACTGTAATGTACTAGGGATAAAAATAAACCATGTATATGAAAAGAAAGTATGGGTTGTAAATATAAATAGACTAGTTAGGGAAATCCTCACTGAGAGGACATTTGAACAAAGACTTGAAGTAAGCATTCCACCTCTGGGTATTGACCTAAAGAAATCCAAAAACACTAATTTGAAAAGATATATGTATCTCTATGTTTATTGCAGCATTATTTAAAATAGATAAGATATGGACACAACCTAAATGTCCATCAATAGATGACTAGGTAAAGAAGATGTGGTACATATAGATGGTGGAATATTACTTGGCCATAAAAAGATTGAAATCTTACCATTTGTGACAATGCGAATGGACCCAGAGTGAAGTAAGTCAAACAGAGAAAGAGAAATACTATATGATTTCACTTACATACAGAATCTAAAAAACAAAATAAATGAACAAACAAAACAGAAACAAACTCATAGATACAGAGAACAAAATGATGATCGCCAGATGGGAGGGAGGTTGGGGGGCTGGGTGAAAATGGTGAAGGGGCAGTTACAAAAGAGTCACAGGGATGTGAATGAAGTACAGCATAGGGAATATGATCAATAATATTGTAAGAACTGTGGTGTCAGGTGTGTACTAGACTTATTGCGGGGATCACTTTGTAAGTTATATAAATGTCTAACCACTATGCTGTATACCTAAAACTAATATATTGAATGTCAACTGTAATTGAAAAAATAAAAAAGATGTGAAGTAGATGAGTGTGTGAAGCGTGCTGACATTTGAAAGAAAAATGTCGGCAGAATAAATAGCAAGTGCAAAGGCCCTGAGAGGGAACCATGTCTGCTTTTCAAGGAAAGCTGGGATATGGAGTCTGGGGTGTGCAGAATGAGAATGAGAGTAATGAGAGATGAAGTCAGAGACTTAATAGCAGACAGGGTCATGTAGTGCCCTTGTAGATCAGACTAAAGGCTTGGATTTTCACTCGGAATGAGATTGGAAGCCTTTGGAGACTTTGGGAGAAACATAAACTGACTCATGTTTTAAAAGAGTTGCTGCTGGGGGTAAAGGTGGGAATAGAAAGACCATTTATGTGGCTATTGCAGTAATCTAGGAGAGAGGAGATAGTGATTTGGGCCAGGATGATATACTGAAAATGATAAGTGGTCCAGTAGAGGATATATTTTGAAGATAGAATGAATAAGTTTTGCTGATGAATTCGATGTAAGAAAGGGAGGAGTCATAGATGATGTCAAGCAACTGAATGGACAGACTTGCCATTCACTGTGATGGAAGAATCTAGATAGAACAGATTTAGGGATGTGTTTAGTTCGGCATATTAAAAAGGTCTTTAACATGACCTTCGAGGTCACATTTACCTCACAGTATCCTGACCCCTGAGTGCATACGTCCATGCTTTAGCCCTGCTGGTGTTCTCTCATTTCCTTGAGACGGATGCTTCCTTCCCCTTTAAGGCTTTTACTTTCCTCTCTGTCTGGAATGCCCTTCCTACTTCTTTCTCTTCAACTAGTCCTTCAAGGTTCAGCTCAACTATTTCCTGCTCAAAGAAACCTTACTGATCCCTTTAACTAGGTTTATGTTCCTATAACACCCTGTAAATATTGTTTAATGCCCGAGGGCTGCCTCTGCAAGAATATATGCTCCATGGGGTGAGGGACTGTTCTTGGCTGCTCATCCCAGTATCCCGAGTGTCAGCCTGGTGCCGGGAACCAGGTAGTACTCAATAATTGTTTTAATCATCCCCTGTATTCATTCAAAGTTCATAACATAATCACCTACAATTCTCACTCTCCCCGCTCCCCACTTTCTTTCTCTTTCCCTCCTTCTCCCTCCCTCACTCCCACCACCCCGCCCCTCTTTCACAGACTGATTCAAACTACTTCCTTAATACAGAATCCTCAGGTGAGTAGAAATTGGGTTGATGGCTCTGGAAATCATCTCAAATGAGGATTTTTTTTTTCTACTATTAGCAAGACCATATTATATTTATATTGTACTCAGACTTGCCCAAAGATTTTCTCCATTTGAAAACCTACCAAAATGTTCAGTGGCAGATCAGTTAGTAAAGAAAGCTCATCACTGGTGTTTTCCACATGCTGGACCACCGTTCCCTAAAGTTTTACATTTTCCTATATATGGTAGAACTTATGTCATATTTCTTAAGAACTTATGCTATTTCAATGAAAAGAGATGCTGATTCACGCTAGTGAAATGTCATTTCAATTCTTTGCTACTTTTCATGGAGAACATTTGTAGAAGTGACTTCAGCACAGAGGGCGAGAAGGAAAACGGAAGTATCTGAGAGATAGAAGACAGTTTATTCCCAGCATACATTTAGTAGCCTACTCTCCAGCTGTCCTGACAAAAGATACAGTCAAATATGCAGAAATGTAGGGGAAGAGTAAAGGTGTAACAAAGTGCATGGTACTAGGCGAGACGCTGCATTTGATGAAGTTTTACATATATATATATATTTACCTATAATTTAGATTTAATTATTGTCAATGGATAGATTTATCTTTATTAAATAATACAGTGCAGTTTTCTGAGACTAGCAAGTGAAATATTTAGGGACATGACTTTTGTCCTAAAAACTGCTCTAGAAATCTTCATGGGCATTTTTAATGAACACCGTGGCATCAGCCAGGAATAAATCCTCTTGTGGAGATAAACTACAGGCAGGGGTCCTCTGCCTGCTCCAGAGAGTTGGGCTGTGACAGCAGGGCCTGTTCTTGGGAAAACCATGAAGTGGGCAGAGATTTCTCGGGGGTCTCCTCCAGAGCCCAGGTACCTTGAGGACAGCCCCCTTCCTAATATTTTTGTGATTCCTGTCCTCCTCCCACCCATGTTTGCAGAGATATTAACATCTCATCTTCAGTGTTGTAATAAAAGCCTTTGTAAAGGGACTTGGAATGTCGTGGATCTTTTGCGAGGGTAATGGTCCTTCATCACACTCTAGAAATTCTGTGATGTAGGCAAGTTTCTGCATAAAGTAAGGTAGGTACTGGGGACATTTCTTCACTTCCCATCTTTCCAATTTTCTATGGCACTGATTACTCAACTTCTAATTTGTCTTTACTTTGCTTACCTCCCCCACCTGCACTCCCTTTAGTCTTTCTCTTCTAGTTAGAGTCCAGGCCAGGAGAAATTGTCCCTTTTGGATATATACACCAAAATTCTTTGGGTGAAAGGTGACTCCTAACTTTTTTTTTTAACTCCTAACTAACTTAGACTAATTTAAAAAGGGACCTTATTGGTTCATTTAACAACAAAGTCTGAAGAATGAAAGCTTAGCTGCAGGCATTCAGAGTTTCAAATAATGGGGTCAGGTTCCTGTCGTGCTATGTTCAGATTTGGACTCTGCACAGCATCATCTCAAACACAGCTTGCAATTTCAAAATGAGAGAAGCCCCCTCCTTCCCTCCCAGTGTCTGTACTGACAAAAATTTTGCTGTCCAGGGTGACAGAATATTTTGATTAACCAGCATGGGTCACATGGGGTGGGACACTCCAGAAAAAGAAATTTAGAGCCAACCATGTAATGATGATGTCTCTGTGCTGAACTCCATATACTGTGTGAAGTTCACTCTGCTGGGGAGGCATTTTTACACATCAGGCTATATTTCAGTTTATCATCACACAGTGGTTCTTTTCCACCCAGCAGCATAACTCTGATGTTCCCAAGGGCAGAACAAGGGCTGATAGGTGGATGTTTCGGAGAAGTAAATTTTAACTAAAAATAAGGAACTTTTAACAGTCTTTAAAAAAAGAAGAGTCTAAAGTTGAACTGTCTTGAAAATCGAGGCTTCTATTTCACTGTTTTTTAAACAAGGGTCTGCTGTCCACATGTATAATATATTTAGAGCAGATTGTACAGTAGCTAGGGGTAGAAACAAATGACCAGCACGTCTGAGTATAGACAGAAGTTTTCTGACTGGCTCATGGGTACAAAGACAGACAGGGTTATAACACATTTGATGAACAGGTTGAAGGGTCAGGGAAACTGAGTAGTTCCTGTTACACATTTTTCTCATTAAATTCTTAAATGTTGCCTCTTAAAAGAGTCTTAAGATGGTCTTTCTCTCGCTCCCCCACCCCATTTTAATTGAGTTATATTTGACATTAACACTGTAAAATGTTTTTTCTATAAATTTTTTGTGTGTACATAAAAGACCAAATATATTTTACTTTTATACATTACACTTAAAAGTTTTTCATTGAAATAGATTTCCTCAAATTTATTTAACTTTCATACTTTCATTATGTTGACTCATTTCTTTCATAAAATATAGAGATCCAATTCATGCATTTTCCGACCTACTCTTTTTTTGTGTGAATGCGTTCTCATGTTGATGTAAATGTCATCAAAAAGTTGTGAAGTTTATTCTAAGTTATAGCCTCTAACTATTTTCCATGAATTAAAACTTAAAATTTTGATATATAGATTTTTGCATTATATATTTAATTTACCAAATGAGATGTTTTATGTAAATGCCTGTGTTGAATGCATAGTATTTTTGTAATATTGAAACTGTGTATTTTGAGAATTTTGAGTTCTCTTTGGTAATGAGGACAAGATAGTGACTTTTTTTCATAAAAATAAAACCCTTGTATGGCTTGAGATGTGTTAGTCTCTAGAGGTTTAGAGCCTGCAGACTAGATTCAGATACCTGGGTTCAAATCAAATGTTTGCCCTAGCTGTGTGGCTTAGGAATATTAATGTCTGTTTTACCTTTCAGTTTTCAACTCTGTAAAATGTTGACAATAAAGTACCTTTCAGGACTGTGCCACATTTTAAAAGAGATAATGTGGGCAAAGTCCATGGCATAGCACCTATCATGTAGCAAGAACTCAGCAAACTCTTAGCTCTTACAATATTATTTTCTATTTAATAATGTCTGCTAATGTGAACAAAGCTATCTGGCAGTCATCAACAAATAGGAATTTTAGTTATTTATGGTCATTTTTTTTTTTTTTGACCCTGATCATTTGCTTCGTTTCAAATTTGTTTCGAGTTGAATTCAAGCATTAACTCCCTCATGTTCAAAAGTGCAACAGTTTTTAGAATGTTAAAAGCCCTTATATTAAAGTTAGGATTATGACAGAAACTAAATAAGAGATGATTTTTAAAATGTTAAGTGTGATAAGAAATGATACACTGTGTAGGTGTATCTGTGGGATGAATTCTTGAACTGTGAAAGTGATTCAGAAGGCCAGACTGGTTTAAGCAACATGAAAAAAGTGCCAAGTCCTTCAAAAAGAGAGAAGGGCAAGTGATCTAGTAGTCCTAAACATTTGTGTGTGGCTAGATTATAGGAAATGAAAATTGGAAGTTAGGACTAATCCTGAGGCAGTGCTAAAAAAAACAATGAAGAGCCCAGAAATAAATCCACACGTATGTGGGAAACTAATTTTCGACAAAGGAGCCAAATCATACAATGAAGAAAGGAAAGCCTCTTCGATAAATGGTAAAATTAGAAAGCCACATGCAAAAGAATGAAACTAGACTGCTGTCTATCACCATACACCAAGATTAACTCAAAATGGATTAAAAACTTAAATATAAAACCTGAAACAATAAAATACATAGAAGGAAACAGGTACTAAACTTAATGGGCATTGGTCTCAGGTTTTTGTGACATTGATCTCAAAGGCAAGGGAAGAAAAATAAAAAATAAATGAATAGGACTATGTCAAACTAGAAAGCTTCTACACAACAAAAGAAACTGTCAGCAAGACAAAAAGGCAAGCAACGAAATGGGAGAAGATATTTGCAAATGATACTTCCAAAAAGGGGCTCATATTTAAAGTATATAAAGAACTCATACAACTCAACAACAAAAAAACCCAAACAAGCCAATTAAAAAATGGGCAGAAGACCTGAACAGACACTTTTCCCAAGAATACACACAAATGACCAACAAATATATGAAAAGATGCTCAAATTCACTAGCTATAGGGGAAATGCAAAGCAAAACCACAATGAGAGATAGCTCACACCCAATAGAATGGCTATTATCAACAAGACAAGAAATAATAAGTGTTGGAGAGAATGTGGAGATAAAGGAACCCTGGTACACTGTTAGTGGGGTTGCAAAATTAGTGTGGTATGGTGGTCCCTCAAAAAATTAAGAACAGAGTTACCATACGACCCAGCAATCCCTCTTCTGTGTATCTACCCCCCAAAAATTGAAAACATTTATTCTTAAGGTTCATTGCAGCATTATTCACAGCAGCCAAGACATGGAAACAACCTAAGTGTCCTTCAGTGGATGATTGGATAAAAAAAGATGTAGTATTTATATACAATGGACTACTACTCAACCATAATAAAGGATGACATACTGCCATTTGAGACAACATGGATGAATCTTAAGAGTATCATGCTAAGTGGAATAGAAAAAGACAAGAGCCGTATAATTTCACTCATATAGGTGATACAAACAAAGAACAAATGAACAAACAAAACAGACTCATAGACACAGACAACAGTATGGTGGGTACCAGAGGGGAAGGGGAGTGGGGAGAGGACGAAAGGGTAAGGGGGGGCAAATACATAGTGACAAAGGGAGAGTAGCCTATGGGTGGTGAGCACAGAATGCGATATACAGACGATGTATTATAGAATTGAACACTTGAAACTTATGTAATGTTATTAACAAGTGTTACCCGAATTAAAAAACAAAACAAAACAGAAAACAAAACAATTGCATCTGAATGGGTATGAAGGGGCTGCCTACTTCATCACAGCTGCCTGGTTCCAAAGGCATTTGAGGTCGTTCAAATAGTGCCTTCTGTCAGCTGAATGTTAGGGACTCTGAGGCTGAGTACTTAAAACAGCACAGTAAAGAGCTGCTTATGGAAAGTCAGTTTCTGTAATAAGGCTTATTAGGCTAAAACCTCATTCTGTTCTTACCACCTTAAACTAATGGGAGTTAGTGTACCCACAAAGATGTCCAGTACCTTCCTTCAAATCTGCCTCAACAGATTTTCAGTGTAGTTGAAATTGGTCAAGTTTGGAAAAAAACAAACAAACTACATATATCGCCAAGGAGGAGAAAGTTACAATTGTCTTTAGTGCTCCAAAGGACTAATTTGTGCTTTTTGAGGAAATGCATCTGGGAACAGAAAACTTAAACCCCTATAGTTTGAAGTTACAAATCTGTAGATTTAATTAGAATAAAACTTCAGAATCTAAACTATTTTGAGGAAGAGGAACTTCTGTGTGATCTAAATTGTCTTATTTAGGTAATATCCTTTGGAATGATTTTCATATAATTGGGAAAGACATAGGAAATACAATTTTTGAAATATATCTTGAAACACCATAGAGTTTAAACTTTCTTGCTTGGTCATAGGATATAAAAAGAAAAACATCATGTTAGAATTCATTTCCATGGCTCTTTGCCACAAAATAGTAATTATAATACAACATATTTCATACCGCTTAATTTTTCTTTCCATTTGTTAAATTGATTTTTTTTTTGCATTATGAAGG
>NW_011889091.1:622497-634128 GCF_000151845.1 Pteropus vampyrus | reverse complement strand
GGGTCTCTGACACAAGTTCACCAGAAGAGGTCGTCAGGTGGATTTTCCTGATCTCTTTGCTATAAATTGTCACTTCTGGTATTACTGCTTTTGACTGAGAGTGTTTGATACAGAGAGAGCGAAAGCGGACAACTCTAGGTTTATATGTTCTTTTATGACCAAAGGCGCAAACAAGGAAATGTCTGTCTTTTAGTCTTTGGTTTACAAAATGTGTTCGAATTTTAAATCGGATTCCCTTACTTGTGAGCAGAAGCTTAAAGATTCATAAGGAAAAATTATTACTTTACATTCATTAAGTATTAGATATAATTTAACTAAATTATTTTTAATTTCAATCAACAAAGTTTAATGAGATTTCTCTTATTTTTGTTTTATTTTATTTTAATTAATTAATTAATTTAATTTTTCTCTCGAGGGTTCAATTAGCCTATGTTAAGGTCTTTTACTGTTAGAATGCCTGGTCCCCTTTGTGGGACTCTTCGATGGAACTCTGAGATGCACAGGTGGCTAGAGGCTGTGCAGCAAAGCGGATGAGAGCCAGTCTCCCAAGCAGATCCCTGCGCTTGAACCCTACTTCTCTATCCTACTAATCTGTGTGTCTTTGAACAGCTGAACCTCTTTGCTTCAGTTTTCAATGTGTAAATGAGAATAATTATAACAGTAACTACCTCATCAGGTTCTTATGAGGAATAAATGAGTTTAAAATGCGTAAAGAGTTTAAAACAGTACCTGGCTTATAGCAATCCCTCAAGAAGTGTTAGCTATTACTAATCTATACCAGTCCATTAATTTTATTTTACAGGGGGAATTTTCCTTTGATAGCCTTACTCTGGGAAATATTGAAGTGATTTAGATCAATGGTTTTCAAATTTGATCCTACATCAGTAGTATAAGTGTTTTGAGATTTTTAGTTGTATAATAATATATAGCGTGAGAATTATTGATAGGATAGTAATAAATCATGTTGATGTGTCTAGTTGTAGTATGTCATTAAGGAGAGGCCAATACTCTCAGTCTTTTACTTAAAAGGTTACTGCTGTTTAGCTTCTTAATGAGTCTCTAGTATGGATGTGGATCATTTTTCGAAATATTTTAGGGGGACTAATTCAAGGACAATTGGCATGAAACTATGATTAGATCTGCAGATTTTGGAGCACTGACCATAATATAGGCAGGCTGCATGGATAGTAGGGTCATTTGGTTGAGACATCCTGGAATAGCATCTGTCTTTAAGCCTAGGGAGGGAATGGCTCATGAGTGTAATACAGCCTCGGATGAGATAAGCATTCAGATAGTTATTTCTATTGGTAATACTACTTGATTGTCTACTTCTAAAAGACACAGTTCTCCTGGTTTTAGATCTGGTGTAGGAATCACATGGAATCTGTTGTAGGAATCATCTGGTAGTCTTCCAAATTTCTGATTCAGTAGGTCTGGTTTGAGGTTGAAGGAGTATCGTGAAAATTTACATTTCTAATAAGTTCCTGGCTAATGCTGATGTGTTGGTCAGGACCACTCTTGGAAGCTTCTCCAGCAGCCAAGCTCACACAAGAGCAGCAGAAGGCAAGGTTGTCTATGGGTCTTAGTCAACTGGGCAGGAATTCAGAGCTGGCCTCTGCGTCATGCGGGGAACTGGAGAGCAGCCACATGAGTTGGGAGGAAGGAATGGCACAACTCAGCAGGCACTTTAGACTTTAGGGTAGGGATGTGGGATTCTAATCGCTACCAAACACAGGAAGCAGCTGAGTGAGCAAGTTGGATGCATCAGCGCTTGAAATCGAGCATAGCCAGGGAATAAAAAGTCTGACAAGTAACATATTTCTTCCTAGTTGTTTTTTTCCCCCCTCACATTTTCCCCTGAAAATAGCATTTTATAATTAAATGTAGTGATTTCCTCCTCCTCAAAAAATGTTATTGTATTGACAATGGCTTCTTAAAATCACTCTTATCTAAGAATCGAAGAAATAATAAAGAAAAATTCTTGGAACAAATTTAATTCCTTAGATTTGGTTTTATTTACAAAACCTCTTCTTAAATCCCATTTGTCGTCTTCTAATTTGATTGCCATTCATTTGTGCCTTAGACGATGGCACTGCTTTTCTGAACAGTGAATTTTCTTTAGTTTGGGGCAGGAACAGCTCTCTAAAAGCTACAAGTTTGAATTGACCCTGGCATTCTTTATTTGATGCCATTTAAAGTCACAAAAGTGATGAGATAAGGAAAGTTTGTATAATTCTGGAACAATTTGTCAGGACCGAAGCATGAAGCAGAAATATCATCATGTCTTTTCATATCAGTATTAATGTTGCAAGGTTGAAAAGGCTTGTTGGGATTTCTAAATTGAATAAATACAGGAGGCAGAGAGGAAATTTGTTTATGCCACTCCAAGTGTCATTTATACAAATGGTCTTGTACATATGAGAAATGCTTTTAGATCAACAGATAGCATATTTCCATGGGAATGTTTCTAAACCTACTGGCAATATATTTGATAAATATCTTTTAATATTAAGGAGCTTCAGGTACCGGCTCTGGGAGGCACTGTGGTAGAAATATTCCCCCGTGCATCAGCATATATTTATGCTTTTCAGAACAGTAGTAAAAACAGTATTGCTTTTACTGTTGTTGTTGTTAAGGGATTTCTTTTCAATATAATTAGAGATTTTAGAACTTGGTAAGATAAAGTTTTTTCTATGACGTTGAAATGTCATTTGTGCTATTGGCATTATCAAACAATGCAGAGATCACCAAACGCTGTTTCTTAGTGCCTAATTAACACTCCTGGAAATGACTTTGAGAATCCAAAAAGTTCTATGTAAGTAAATGTGAAATGGCAATATAAAGTTGGCATGGAAGTTTCATAATTAAAAGTGGAAGGCTTTGTTGATGTTCCTGCAATGTCTCAAGATTTCTTGCTAGATTTGCTGATGTTTCTAAACTATGTCCTGAGATTTCATGGTGGTATTTTGCTGGTTGCATGGCAAGTTGTGATAACTCTCTCTATTCTTATTGCATCTGAGCAAAAGGCAGATAGTCAAGATCCAAGTTTCTTTTCCAGATTTGTCCCTTTATCAGTTTGAACTCTGTCTAGCTAGTAATAGATAGCTAACTTCAGCAGCTCGGAAGTTTCCACCCCCGCTCTCCCTTATAATAATAAATCTGAAGTAGGCAGTTACTGGTATTGGATTGATGGCTCAAGAATTTCTTTTTTAAAGTCTTTGTATTTCTTTTGGTCTTCCCTCACAATCTCAAGATGGCTGCTAGAGCTTCAGCTATCACATCTACTTTCCAGTTAACAGGAAAAAGAAGAGCAGGGATATAAAAAGGGATTTCTCAGAAGCTCCGCTAAGCTTTTGATTTTATTTTATTGGCCGTCCCTATCTTCAAAGGAGATTGGGAAATGAAATTTTTTCAGCTGGACATATAACCCAGGGTTCTGTTTCTAAGGAAGCGATTGGCAGGTACTTTCTGCCACATTGACTGACTCCGAAAGAGGTCCCCAAGTCTTTAGGAGTGTATGTGAGATTCTCTATATTATAGCCCAGTCTCTTCCCAGCACACTACACCTTAGCCTCGTCACTTAGGCTTTTCTGCCTTTGTTCACTGTTTTAGCGTGGCTGCTCTAGAAGTAGTCCCTAAGTCAAGGTTTTGAGTACAAGTAATTTATTTGGGAGGCACAGTAGGAGAGTAGGGAAGTGGTACAGAAGCATTTGGAGCTTGATTGAATGGGGAGTGTATCCTGGAGTTATCAAACGTAAAGGTACTGATGCGTTTATACACAACTATTGTTAGCCATCGGTTGAGAGCTGTTCCCTGGCTGTGTTAGTCCCTCACCCCTTTGGATCTGCTATGCCCAGGCAGAGCAGTCATCCCTGACTTCTGAGAAAGCCCTCAAGCAAAGAGACTCAGATTCTGGCAGCGGGAAGTCATCCAGTGGTAAGGGCCAAGAGGTCTGGGTGGGCACTTGCTGCATCTCCTCCATCCACTCTACTTGTGAATCTCCTTCCCTTATTTCTGTTGGTCTGAGGAATACTCACTGATTTTCATTACCTCATGAGGAGTTACTTCCTTGATATGTTAGGTTTCTACCTCTGCATGACAAATTACCATGAACTTAGTGGCTTAAAACTACTTATTTATTAGCTCGCAGTTCTGTAGTTTTGTAGGAGCCTGGGTGGGCTCAGCTGAGTTCTATGCTCAGGGTATCACAAAGCTGAAATCAGGCTTCCAAGGCTGTTCTTAGATGAGGCACTGGGAAAAAATCTGTTCCAGGCTCATTCAGATTGTTGGCAGAATTCAGTTCCTTGTGGTTGTAGGACTGAAGTCCTTGTTTTCTTGCCAGTTGTCAGTGGAGACTGCTCTTGGCTTCTAGAGGCTGCCCACTTTGCATCTCATGTGGACCCCTTCATCTTTAAGACAGCAATGAGATGTTGCATCTCTCTCATGCTTAGAATATCTCTGACTTCCTCTTCTGCCACCAACCAGAGTCCTGCTTTTAAGGGCTCACATGATTTGATTTGGCCCATCTGGATAATCTCCTTAACTCAGGATCAACTGTGCCATATAGTATATAATCTAATCGATCATGGTAGCAATATCTCATTATATTTATAGGTTCTAGGGATTAGGGCATAGAATTTTAAGAAGGATGATTTTCAGATTTCTGCTCACCACACTTAAAAAAAGCTCTTTCCTAAAAAACCTTTTCTATCTTTCCCTGTTCCCTTTGCTACCATACCCCAAGCTCCCATTACACTCTGCTCTTTTATCAGAGCACATAGAATGCTTTATTGCACTAATTATTTTTCTGGAAAGAAAGCTTTGGAATCAGACACTGAGGGTTCGAATATGATCTTGTTCCTTAAGACTTCGAACTAATTGCTAACCTCTCCAAATTTTAATTTTTCTTAACTGTAAAATGACCTTGCTTGATGTGAAATTTAAAACAGATATCGTATGTTAGCTACCCGGTACAGCTTTTGATACATCATATAGAGGTCCTCCCTAAATGTCAGCTTTTCTTTTTCATATGCTTATCTGTTTACTCTTTCCTCACCATAAGCCTGTAGACAGTGTGAATTATGTTTTATGCCTATCTGTATTCCTAGACCTTTCACATAGTCCCTGTGTTCTTCCATGGATTTCAATATTTGACGAATGAATGAATGAATACATTATGTCTTTATCTATTTCCTTGTCTAACAAATGAGAGTATACATATATTTTATCTACTTTCAGAGCTGGTTGTTAAGAACATGTAGGGCAATTGGTATGAATGCACTTTGGTAAATATAAAACAATACACCAAAGGCACAGGGCTTATTTGATGTACTCAATTGTTGATATAGGCAGAGGGGTGAGAAGGTGACTGGTTTGTTAATGAGTCTCACGCAGCCGTTCATTTTAGTTATCTTTTCGTTGTTGGGAGTTAATTCTAAGCCATCAACTTGCTAGATCTTATTTTGCTAATTAGGATACATTTCCTTGCAGGCTAAGATTATGAAAATCAAACCACATGATACATAAATTCATGTATTCTCAATTGATAAAAAAAACTCGATAGTGTAAAAGGCAATAGAAGATATAACAGAGGATGGAGTTTAGACAAGTAAAAGAATAAATTATTATTTTTTCATAAGGAGCAAAAGATTAAAATAAAAACAAGTTAGGAACATAATTTAATGTTAGAGATATAGAAGATTGTACATGGGAATCTGACCTAGAGTAACTTATTGACAGATTGGAGAGACTTTTGTTTGAAAGGGATTAAAACAAAGATGCTAATACTGATAGAAGTGGTTACTACATAAAATAGTATCCAGTGGCTTACTTGGTTCAGTGGTTTGACTAGATTGTTAGATTAATTTAGTCAAACTGCCTGTCAGTTAGATTCATTTTAATGAATGATTCCCACCATAAAATAATTCTCTGTTAACTGAGAATATCATCAATAGTAGGATGTTATTAAATCAACTCTTCAATTAAGACAAAATGATGGAAACAGTTTTGTGTGCTAATTCAGGCCAGGACTTTATTGTTCAAAATTATCATCATTGGATCATTTCCTGTCATAACATTTTTCCGGTTTTCAATGGATGATTGTCACAGTCATTGGGAAAATTCAAGCACAATTTTTGCATTTCCTGGGCAGGAACACAGACACATACCAAAGTACTTCAGTGATTTGTGAGATTACTTCTAAACAGAAATTCTGAGAGGCAGTGTAATAGACTTGTCAGATTTTAACACTGTACTGAGTTTATTTCACTCATGGGAAGTTTAGGTACATTGTAGGCTGCTGGAGGATATGCAATAGATCCTGTTCTGCAAAGCCTATTATTTTGAGCACAATAATCGTGAAAGATATTTGGGGATGAGAAGCACTCAGCTATTCAGGGATACCACATTTTACTTTTTTAAGTGAATAAGTATATTTTGAAACCCATGAGATGAATTTCAATTTTTCTAGAGGGAAGCTTGTGAAGAACAAATGTGGTTAGTTCCCTCCCATTTACAGGATTAAAAAAAAGAGCTTTTAAAAATATGACAGGTAATACCTTTCAAGAGGACAATTTTCCTATTTTTGTTACATTGAAACTTTAGTTTTCCAGCTCTAATTGGGATTTCCAGTCATTTGAGGTTAATGTCTTAAATCCTTGTTGATTAATGAATCCTCATTCACTAATAAGTGATGTGAAGGTAACTCATCCCACACATTGAAGAGAACAATTTTTTTCTTCATTGTATTCTTTGTTCAGTAGCTGAATCAGAATTTTTTTTTTGAAGTAAGGTGTTATCAAAAGTGTGTGTTTAATTTATTCTCAGTTGAAATTTTTCAGAAGGGGAGAGAATTTTTAATGGTAACTATGATCGACTAATTCATATTCTTTCTTTTTTAACTGCCTTAGGTGGGTGAGATCAGCTGATTATATTTCTTAGGTTGCGGTGCACCATTATCATCAATCCATGAAGAACTTGTCTTCAGTTTTATTGTTTTTAAAAATGATAAATTTCATCTTGTCTATCTTTAAATGCATTCATTCTTGCCCACAAGCCTCTAGCATATTGCATTTATTTAGATATGCATGTATGCTTTTGAAAATTAGTGTGTGTTTTAAAGTGCACAAAATTAAGTGTCTTCTATGTTACATTACTATATAAGTTTCATTATGTTTCACTCAACATTAATATCCAGCTCAATCCATGTTGCTATATTACTTCTGACTCCTGCATACTTTTCCATTGTGCACATTTTATTCTTTTGTTCAAAATCAATGGACTTTCTTTCAACTCTTTCCTATTGCAAATAATGCTGCAATAAATGTTCTCATACAGAATAATCACATATAAACTCCCTCCATTCCTGCTTAATACTATATTCATGTTGCCCCATTGTTTTCACTTTCATTTTGCTTAGAGTAAATTGATTTTTCCAATTATTCATTTGTTTGGCTGTCTTTTTGAGTACACTGGAATTTTTGTTTGCTGCCTTGACTTAAGTTGTATTTTTTTCTCTCTCTCTACACTCACACTTTCCTACCTAGCAATTTTTCAGTTGCCTCCAGATCTTTTGTTGAGTTTTCTGCCTCACTCTGGTAATCAGTATCACTGAGCTGTGGATATAGGGCCTGGTTGGGAAGCTGACTTTGCTTTTTTTGTCTCTTGAGTGTGCAGACATCCTCAGGCAGCAGTCTCAGTGTATATTATTTCAGCTTCCTCTCAGAGGGAGGGCAGCCTCACTTCAGTTCTGGTTTTAAGAAGTCAGCCTGGCTCAGAATATTCTGTCATTTGGGTACTGCGGCTCTCCATTATTAATCATCCTGGTCCTTACTGGCTGCATGTCATCCTTGTTGCATAGCATTTCTACCAGAAATACATAGTTAGGAATTTTCAAACTTTTTCTTTCATCTAACTCATTTTTACTTGAGTACTTGACATGCCATTAAAAATATACACATATCGGTGGTCCTTGAAGCTCTGTTTCTTCTTTAAATTTTCTTTTTTAAGTTGAAGTTTTTCTTCTTAAATAATCTTGGTTCAAATGACATAGAGTTCAGAACTGGTTGAAAGGTCCTGAAAATATGTCTGTTTTATTCGTACGCTTTGCTTCTGCAAAAATGTGATCTTTGTTCTTCGCACAAGTCTTCAAAGAATAATAGGCCATCTTTAAGGCACTCTGATATTGGATCTGTTCACTGCTTTAGCCTGGCAAGATGTAGCCTGAAGTTCTAATTAAATGACTTTTTGAATTCAAGAAATAGAAATGTACATGTGTCTTTTAAGTTTTAAATCGGATAGTCAAATAGCATCTCTCTTAGTAATGTTATTCACTACTGTAATTGTACTGTAATTCTCTGATCAGCGGACCCTCACTGGAGCTCCCTCTCTGATTCTTCAATGAGTGAGCAGAGTCCTCCATTAATGAAGAGGCTGTTTTCACATCTTTTCAGGGAGAGCTTCCTTTATTTGATTACAAATATCTACCTTTTTTTTTTCTCTTTCTCCCAGGATTTAAAATATTTTTATCTGTCTTTGGAAGCATTTTGAAGGGAGGGGAGGGGTCTCCAACAATGAGATTTGAAAATAGTTCTTTAGATCTAGACATCTTTGACTGCTTTTAGAAAATTTAAAAGTTCAGGATTGGAATTCATTGCAGCATACGTTAGAGAATTTTTTAAAGCCTCCTGATGACAACTCTCAATTTTAAGTGTATATTTTGATGAGTTTTGACAACTGTTTTGGATCACGTAAACACCACCACCATCATATACAGTTTCCACTTTCCTTTAAGGGGATGGGATGAAAATTAGCTTATAACTATGTGTTTATTGAATCAAGTGGAACAAACATCTTTCCACAAAATGTAGTCTTTAGTCTTAAAGGTATCTTGGAGTTAAGCAGAGAAACACACATCCTCTTAAAATTACTGGCCGGGTTTATAACTAAATTGACTTCTTGGGCAATTTAGTCATATTGTCAGTTAGTGCCAAAGTCACCAGCTGGTTTGTTCTCTTCCTAAAAATATAAGTCAAACTGGTTGTCTAGCTCAGTTAAACAAAAAATATATGTAAAATAACATATATCTTTATTATATTTATATTTTATATTAGAGAAATGCATTCTGGGTCATGAAGCAAAGTGACAACTTTTATATGAAATTTGGCATCCTAAATGCTTCCTTTCCTGGAAACCATGAAATTTATGAGGCAATCAAAGTCATATGCATGAATTTCCTGGCAGCTCCTATAATATTTAGGGATGGAACGACTCCAAAGGACCGTGTCTGGCACCTTTTAAGTTTCTTCAACCACACGACAGCCGAATCCATTGATGAGTATTTTTAAAGCTATCTACACTATGTTCTAGAACATATTAAGCACAATATGACAATTCCTTTCTGCCTCGGGCTGGCTTGGTGCCAGTGCCCACCCCTCACCTCAGATGTACAAGGGCAGAGGTCCTCTCTATTTATTCAGCAATCTGACCCCAATACCTAGCACAATGTCAGGCCAATTAGTAATGACTAAAACTTTAGTTTCTTCTTTTAAATTCTTCCAACAAAGAAAGCAAAGCTAGGCAAGGTGTCTGTCTGCACAGAGATGTGTCATGATGAAAGCCATGCTTAGTCTTAGAGGAGAGGCGAGGGAGATTGTCAGGGGAGCTCAGAGAAGTCATCTCAGAGCCGACTGAGGTGCTCGTCTACTAACCTTGTGCACTAAAAGAAAGCTAAGAAACAACCTGGAAAGGTGTTGATCTGTGATCTGTATACTCTTAGAAAATTTATTTTTAATTCTTTGAGGATAAATGAGAAGAAAGTATTACATGCTAATACTTTGCTTTTTTTTTTTTTTAAAATGCTAGCTATATGTGCTTGTTAAAGTATGAATATGTGTTGGTTCTCTTGCTAAGAATTAGTAGTAATTAGTGTTATCCCTACATCTTGTTTATGAATATGATCAGGTTTTTTTTGTCACTCTTTCTCATAAATTACCTCACAGAAAAAATAAAGAGACCATAAAGAACTTCAATATGACCTTAGAAATAAGTGCAAATTTCTGTTTTGATATAGTTCAAGGCATCATTAAACAGACCACTTACCAGCGGTAGTTCAGATTGCTATTCAGTTTGTTTTATCATCCATTTATGAACTTGTGAAATGACATATGATTTTACCAGAATCCTGTCTACTATTCATAATAGAGAACTGCCAGTGGGAAATTCCAGTATACTCACGTGCCTCAGGCTAGACCTTCACACAGCAGCATGGCCATTCTGGAAATGATTACGACCTTATGCTGAACCTTCTACTGTGATATATCGGAGTGTCTGCTGAGCTATAAGCCTAGACATGTCGTCTGAAAACAACAAATGAATTTGAGGTTAATAATATTTTCTAATGACAAATATATTTTACTCAAATTTTCCTCTTGTGGCATTTACTCAGCTTGTTATATGAAAATAACAATTTCTATAGCAAGGGTTCTCAAATTCTGTTTCCCAACTAGCAACATCACCTGGGAACATGCTAGAAATTCAAATTCTTGGGCCTATCCCAGAACTACTAAATAGGCTGGAACTCAGGCAGTAGGCTGGGCCCAATAATCTGTATTTTAACAAGGCTTCTAATGCGATTCTGATGCCTGTTTAAGTTTGAGGACCACTGGTCTATGGCAGCCCAGAATATTTGACAGAAAATTTTTTTTAGAGAGATCAGTCCTATTAAAAACTATCTAGATTAATATGTCTGAACTTCTTATTTATAAATATTTTGTTGGCATTATTTTTATAATAAAACTCACCTTAATATACATGCTGTTAAGAATGTTGTCCTACTAGATCATTAATTTATTGTATTAAAATAATATATTGAAACATTAAAATACTAAATACATAAATACTGAAACACAAAATGCTTTATTTGTATTAAATATAGATTAAAAATAAGGTTTCTTTCACAAAAGCCAAGCAGTAAAGGCAGCCCAGTCTATAATTAAACTTATACTTTATCAATCTGTCATTATTCAAATGGAACAAAACTCAGTGCTTCTGATTCCCCCTTGTTGGACGTAGAACCAGATGGGCTCAGTGAATTTCCAAATGTCCAGCTGCACAATTCATTAATCTATCTGAGTCTTCTTATCGTTTAGGGCTTCTTACTGCCCTAGCATCACTAGCACCTGACTTGGAAGACTCCACCTCGGTTGGATTTCTAATCCTACAGCCTTTCTTCCTCAGTAATTCCTCGCCGTGGCAAATCTCAGTCGAAGGAAACACCTTAGGACCAAATTAATTTTTGATAAATGTCCATTAGAGGTTGATGCTCATTAGCACACATTAGTTCTTAACCGGAAGCAATAGAGATGTTTTGCAAAAGCAGAGGAGAGATTTTCAAGCACTACGGGGCAGATGTTTTGAGTCATACAGAACTTTTCTGACTTTCTTTAAATAGTATTGCATAAATGACCAGTGAAAAGTTTTTTTTTTTTTTTTGGTACTATCCTGCCATCATATGCTAGTTTAGTTTTGGGCTAAGTATTGAAGGGTCAGCAATGGCCTCTTTCTCTGATGACTTTCTTGGACATGGGTCTAGAGTTCACTTTCACGAAAGATCACACCAATTCTTTGGACAAT
>NW_011889091.1:612951-621557 GCF_000151845.1 Pteropus vampyrus | reverse complement strand
AAAAGTTTTAAATTTGATGTGGTCCCATTTGTCTACTTTAGCTTTCATTGCCTGTACTTTTGGTGTCATATCTAAGAAGTTATTGCCAAGTCCAATGTCATGAAGGTTTTCCCTTATGATTTCTTCTAACTACTCATGTAGTTTTAACTTAAGGAGCTAAATTGTCATGCTCAATAACTTTTTTGGGGGGGCGGGGAGGGAGGTCAGGGAGGTATTAGTTTAACCACAACTTGTGACACTATGAATGAAATAAAGGAAAACATTTATTTGAGACAGTAGTCTGAGGGAAGACCCAGTCGTAAAATTTGCCCATTGTTGAGAAACATTATAACATCAATGAACTATTTCAGGTTCTTCTTTATAATAAAGGTATAATCTCTTTTTAAAATATTCCATTTTTTGAAAATACCTTTTAAAATTAAAAATAGACTTTGAGATATTGTGTGTTTCAAGTAAGGAAGACAGACTTTATTTTTTATTAAAATATAAGACATCTCCTATTTATAGAATGCCTGGCTTTGAGCTTTTTTTCTGTTTCATTCTGGCCAAGTTACAATTGCTAAAATTTCATATTTGGAATGTGGTACAATTGAAAAGATCACAATCAGTGATCTCAGAACCAGCAATTTCCTGAGGAAAGGATTGGCTATTTGGCAATGAAGAGATGACATTTCAAATTTTAACATTTGTCTATAATTCTGGAAAAAAATCAAACCACCAATCGAAGTGCTTCAGATTTAACAAATATGGCTTTATGTTCAGTTCTTTGAGCAAAATGTAGGTTCCAAGATCCATAGAACTGGTTCATGACAAGCTATTTTTAGAATAAAATGAAACACAAATAATTTAATTCCAAAGATATAATGGGATGAGACTGCAGTGATTTTCTAAAACAGGCTCTCTTAAATTTTGAGAAATATGCCTGAAATAAATGGCTAGACATACTCCCCCCCCCCCCACCGAAAACACAAAAGTTGAAGAAGCACTATTATTTTTTGCTCGAAAATGATGTGTAAAATAACCAATGTTGCAAAGAGGAAACTTAGGAGAGTGATTTAAACTTTGTTGACAGTGAACAATAGGCCGAACAACATCTGGTAATATTTTAATAACACAAAGTAAATAACTCCTTGTGAATTTTAATACGTATTTAAGCCATCTCTCTTTTCTCTGTAGAGGAAAGAAGTTGAGATTTTTCATAATTCATTGGTGGCAGGTCCAGGGCTGAGTAGCTTTTATTTACCTGATGCATAAGGGAGAAGAGCCAGGCAAGGGGCTGACAAAGACAAAGGAAATGAAAGTTTCCTGCGACTCTGTGAATGGCATGATAAAAGCAAGTATGTTCTGTACATTGATTTAACAATAATTTCAGTGCCTAATATGTACAAGATGTTATGCTAGGTACCGGGAATTCATTAGTGAAGAAAAAAAAAAATCAAAAAGTGCCTGTTCTCAATGAATGGAGAGAGAGATGGTGGAGATGGGAGAAGATTTAATCAGTCGAGATAAGTGCTATGACTTAAAAGAAGAAGTAATGTAAGGGGCCTTATTATCTTAGATAGGATGGTCCCAGAGGCCTCCCTGAAGAAATGACATTTGAGCAGAGACCTGACTGAAGTGAGGCAGCAAGGCTTGTGATATCTGAGGGAAGAGAATTCTAGGCAGAGAGAACAGCAAATGTGAGGACCCTGAGGCAGGAGTGTACTTCGAGGAATTGCAAGGAAATTAGGGTGGGTGGAGCAGAGGGAGCCAGAAAGAGAGTAGAAGGGGTGAGCGATGCACAGGTAGGATCCTCCTGATAAAACTTTCATTCTCACTTAGTGAGGTTGCGGGGCGGGTGGATAGGGGGAGAATGGCAGCAGTCCCAGCCATGGAGGCTGCAGACTAACACTGTTCTTATGCATGTTTATAGCAGTTTCTTATGAATAAATGTTTTTCCATTTGTTATTTGCTTTAAGTCAATTTCCAGAGTCCTGCCACAGCTGATTTAGACAATTCTTTGGGGTATAGTCTTCACCAAATTCTCAGATCCTTATAGCTAGAAGCCCTGGATCCATAACCTTTTAAAGGTTTATTAAATTGCAACTTTCTACCTTATTAGGTAGGATACTTTTTCTCATTAATTATGATACTTTATTTTTTATAATGTAAACATTTAAAGTATGCATTTCCCCTTTATTGCTGTAGTTGTATTGTAGCCCTCATGTTTTGATACAAGGCATTTATATTATCATTCAATATAAACATACTCTAATATCTATTATGACTTTTTTTCATTTTCTCATTGCTTAGAAAGTGTTCTAATGTTTTCTTTCTGAGTTACCTTTTTGTTATTGATTTATAACTTAATTACATGGTGATGAAGTACATGGTCAAATTTTGAAATGTTCCAAATGTACTTTAAAAGTAAAGGTTTATTCTTCAAATGTTGTATGTAGTATTCTATATACGTTGATCATCATCAAACTTGTCAATTGTGCTATTTAAATCAACCCCAGCCTTTCTATGTATGTTGCTTATTTGATTGAAAAGAGAGGAGTGAGTGAACCCCACCCCCCCAAACCCACTGTGATTTCTCCTGATATTTCTATCAGTTTTTGTTATATCTACTGTAAGGCCATGTTATTAAGTACCCCTAAGTAAATGAAACATTTTATTATTATGTAGCCAACCACCTTTAACTCTGGTTTTCTATTTCGTTTTAAAAGCCTATTTTATGTATTATTAGTATAGCTATATTATTTTGGGGGTTAATATTTGCCTGGTATATTATTGAGCTTTCTATTTGTCTAATTACTGTTTTTTCTTTCCCACTTTCTTCAGGATTTTTTTTCTCATTCTATCTACTCTCTCATTACTGTTTTAAATTTGTGTATTATTTTATTAGTAGTCATCTTAGCTGTTTTAAGTACATACATATCAAGGTTCACATAGTCTAAAATAAACACTATTACCATCCTTCTGAATATTACCAGGGCTTTAGATTATTCTAAATGCACCTAATTTACATGCTATTACATCCACCCATGGCCACACACATTCGTAGAATCCAGGATTTAAATTCTGTGTTTTGTCTTATTCTGAAGAATTTTGAAGATTATTTTGGATTTCTAGTGTTCTGACTTCTTTTCAAAAGTTTCAACAATTTGAATAGGAACTGTGAGCTTTAAAAGAGAATGAGGAGAAACTCTTTCTGATCTCCCCACTGGGAACACTCAGCTACAAGGCAAACAGTATTACTTTGTTTAATTCTGATGTATTTATTAACTTGTCTTTCCCATTTGGTTTCTTCCATTTCCCTCATCTCTCTCTCTTTACTCTTTCCTCTGGGAGCTCTCTTTACTCTTTAGATTTTTTAATGATACAGCTTTATATAAGTAGTGTTCTATAAAATACATGAGCTTTCTCAAGATCTGAAACTTGTTTCAAAGTACTCGTTACATAGTACAGACACTGCTTCTATAGCGATGATGATGATGACAATAATACCTTCAATTTTTGTTTTACTTTTTTTCTGAAGCATTCCACATGCTAATTATTTCAGGTTAGTTGAACTATCTACAGCTCCTTAACAGAATGACAATGAATGTGATATTGAAAAGCACATTTAAAGTAAACAAAGACTTGATTTCCAATTTATTGTCCCTTCTTTTCCTGTGCCAGCATTTACTGTTGATTATAGTTCTCACCTACATCCGAAGATGTCCTGCCTTTCCATCTCATGGGCGCTCCTAGCTCAGGAATTCTTTTTCCAAATGTTTTCATAAAAATCACAATTTGAGACACCGATGCTAACTATCAAAGACATTCACCCACTCCAGCTGCCGCCAAAATGTATTTGGCTAGCTGCCACCAACAATGCTTCTAAATGCCAGTCAAGGCATGCAAGAGCAAAGTAAATGACATTTTTTCATAATGATAAGTTAAAGCATCTTATTGATATTCATCAAGGATGAAGGATGAGAAGAATTTTACATGCAAATGAGAAAGGTACCTAGAAAAAGCAGTCGTGCTTCTGAGACAGCTTTTGAAATTAATCCATAAAATAGAAAGGTAGAGGCAAAGAAAATTGGAAATTTTCTTTGGAAAATTACTTTAGAATTTGTGAATTTTTACTGAAACAGAGGTAAAGGCTGTGCATGTTGTTATTAAGTCAAGGCTCAAGGGATCATACTCTGAGCTGATTAGGAAAGTATGATCTGAAATTGGAAATCTGATCACCATCACCTATTTTTCTTCTCTTTCTCCCTCCTACTTATACATGTTTTAAAATCCTCTCACTGAAATAACTATTCCTGTAGTTTGAAAAATGGAGAGTGACATGCCTTATGCATTCAAGACTAGATCCATATCTTCGTGGCCAGAAGTATTACTAGAAAGTTATATGTGCCCTTAGTGTCCTTAGCAAATAATGATAACAACAACAACAACAACAAACAACTAGTAGTAGTAGTAGTAGCAGCAGCAGCAGCAGCAGCAGCAGCAGCAGCAAACATGTCTATGGTGCTTACGCTGAGTGAGGCACAGTATTAAGTATTTTACATACATTAACTTATTTTATACTTAGCACAATTCTATATTACCGATGAAGAAAGCGAATTACAGAGGAGTTATTTTACTTGCCTGAGTTGTTGTGTAGCAGACCCAGGATTTGAAACAGACGATCTGGACTTCTGAGTCAGGCTCTAACCCTTCAGTTTATACTGCCTAACAATTTTTTTATAGTTTTTTTTTTTTCCCAATGGGAAGTGTTGTAGTCTATCCTTCACTGAGAATTTGTCAGTGTCAAAAGGTCCACTAACCCAGATTAGATTCTCATTTCTCCATCCCACACTGCTATGAAGCCCCCCCCTTGCCCACTCAGTCTCTGAATTCTAGAAGAACTTTTTGAATTCTGTAATTATTGGTGGAAAAGAATCTATTTTAATAATCTGTATTTTTGTTTAACTGTATTATAGACCTGTTTTCCTACTTAGAGTATAGCCTGTGGAGGCTGATGACTATGTCTTACTTTTTTATATCATCACCAAACCCTAGCTCAGGCCTATAGCCTAGGAATTATTTATGTAGTATTCTGGTAGAGAAATGAGTGAGTAGTAATTGAAGAATAAGCAAAGCAGAACTCAGTCTTTGTTCAGCTTCATGGAATTATTCCATCATCCTATATATGATTTAACTTTAACTTTTGCCTCTTTCCTATCTTATTTTCAGAGATGAGCCACATACTGTCTACATTTTAATTTGGAAAGTACCTGATAAGTATTACCAAGTACTACCTTAATAGTTTATGTAATATCATAAAAGACAGATGTGAATTACCTCTAGTAATTTATTATGCACAGAATGGCATCTGTAAAGTTGCTACTTAAGGAAACACATCACTCATTAGTCATTCATTACGCTGAAATACAGATCCCTTTTTCAAGAAATCTCACAAGTAAGTTCCTTTCCTTCTATTTCTAACAATATCTGCATAGAATAGGTCTTCTTCGATTCATGGGCTATTACAGCAGTTATCATATTATTTTTTAAATGCCTTTTGTATAGTCCTGCTGGGAACCAGCAGACACAGGCCATGAATAAATGTGAACAAGTCAGTCACCTACCTAAACCTTAGTTTTTTAAATAGAAAAAAAAAAAATGAGGATAGACTAGAATGTTTGCAGAAGCCTTTGCTGCACCAAAAGAGAATCACTTTGCAACCTTCTAGCCCCCACCTCCATCCTAAAGTGGCTTTTCACTTTTTACAGAAGAAACTTTAGGATCTAAGGCCTTTATATTCTGGGCAAGCCTATTTGATCTCACTTTACTGATGGTTTTATGCACACGGGTTACACTGATGGCTTTTCCCTCTTTGCTCCTGCTGCTCTTCTCACCTTCTGCCTCCTCTGTGCTTCATTGAAGCTCACTCTTCCTTCAACCTCTGAATCAGGCTCTGTAGCTGTTACACCATCCCTGATCATCTTCCAACACTCACAGTGATTTGTCTTCCTTAAGTTCCCATTCAGCCTGTATATATGTTCTGGAAAATCTTGCATTCTGCAAAATCATGGAGTAGAAGTACCAGAACTCATGGGGAAAATAGATTTGGGGTAGATCACTCAAATCCTATGCCACTCTGTGACCACAGCACTAATGGAAACAAGACTAATCCTAATGTTAGTTTTAGTAGAGCTTCAAAAGACCTCTAAAATTCCCACATAATGAGAAATACTATAACAAATGCAGAATTTTACCTATAAAGGATACTTGAAGGAAGTGGGGAAGGTCGGGAAGATATAGGGCAAGACCGAGGCTGCTGAGTTAGGGAGATAAGGGCAAAATGTACAGAGATCTGGGAGAACCTGTAATAAGCCTTTCTAAGACAGAACACCTGACCTACCTGGGTCGAGGAAGGACATGGGGCAAGTGTACAGAGGCTTGTACTCAGCTGTGTTTGTGTTGCATGAGTTTATCTATTAATACTTGATGGCATTAATTATTACTGGGCTAGAAAAATCATGTGTAAACCAATGTAACTTCCATGTTTATTCCGATATCATTCCTTCATTTACTGATCCCGTAAAAGCTATTTTGCATTATGGTAACAGACATTGTACAACACAAATTATTATCTTCATTTGTTTTATGTATTTTATGTGTCACTAGCAGGTATTTTAATGATTTTAATAATAATAAAAAAAAGCTAAGGCATATGAAAGATTTCATTGAGAGCTCAGCTTTCTAACTTGTCTTCTTTTCAAACCATTTCTGAAAACAACTTTCAGTAGGGAAATTTCTTTTGCTCTCTTGTAAGTTCCTTGAGGAGAACTGTGACTGAGAACTATTTGGATTCTCCGATGTGTACTGTGTTTTGACCTAGAGGGTGTGCAATGTTCTTGATTAATGATTGATTGTCCAACACACACACACGAGTATAATTAGAAGTAAATATTTAAGCCCTGTTTCTCTAACGCAGTTGTCTCTACACCATCATTCTAAATATTTCTCTTACCAGTCACAGATAAAATTATGGGAATGACTGAAGGTTTGCATTTAGTAAATCACGGAAGGAAAAACTATTATGTCTTACTGAATTCATATTGTTCTGGTTAGAAATGAAAGGCAGCTCCTGAGGGAAACCGCCCATGGTTACTCCAGCACATCTTCTACCTATAGGAAAAAACACTCTAAGCAATTTCCCCAAATCTTCCCTAAGTATATTAAAAGTGTTGATCAGAAAGGAAAGAAGTAGCAGCTACTTAGAACAGTGTCTCTATCTCACATGTGTGCGGGATCAAGCACTCTGCCAGTGCTTAACAGGCTTGTGGGATTTGTGTGGCAACTGCAGTGAATGTGTGCTGGTGTCCTCATGCACTTGCGCATGGGCTCGAATCCTCTGCTGAAAGGTGCTGCGTGTTTCCCTAAGCGTGTTGCTCTGACTGTGTTACTCTGAAAATAATAACAAAATACTTTTCCTCTCTCCATTTTCTAACAGAATACTGACAAAGTCCCTCAGGGTCTCTCACAAGCTGTGTGTAACACACCATCTTCTGAGTTGAGAGAAAGGAGAAAAAGAGGACATTTTTTAGAATCTGGATTTTCAGATGTTTTCCAGACATCACTTCATCCAAAGAGAATTTGATATGAAATTATTAACTTGTCCCCCAGGCAAAGGGATATTGCTGTAAGAAACAGAGAAGTTACTATATGGAGCATAGGCTGCCAGAGAGGCACCTTTGATGAGCAGGAATACTAATAAGAGGTGGCACATTCTTTTTAAAGTGGGTCTTATGGTAAAAGGGAGCAAGTGAAGAGAGGTATATTTCTAAGAGTACTGTGGGTCTAGAGCATGGAACCTCAGAGTTCCAAATATTTACTTGGTTTCACTGTGGCAATTAGCTACCAGCAGGCAATGCATTTTTATCTGCTACATGTGACTAAAAATTTGACTCTAATGACAAATATACTGAAAATTGGAGTCCAAGGCTGAGCATTCAAGGTCTTAGTGGTTATTAATTAATAACTGGTTCTCGGAAAAATGAATTTTAAAACCTATTCTATGGTCATTACTCCTCATTTAAAAATATTAGGGACTATAGTCAACAGGACAAGTAATAACAAATGCTGGAGAGGATGCCGAGAAAAAGGAACCCTCATACACTGCTGGTGGGACTGCAAATTGGTACAGCCACTATGGAAAACATTATGGAGTTTCCTCAAAAAAACTAAGAACTAATCTACCATATGATCCAGCAATCACACTACTGGGTATTTACCCCAAAGACTTGAAAACCCACATCCAAAAAGATATTTGCACACCAATGTTCATAGCAGCATTATTCACAGTGGCCAGGACATGGAAGCAACCGAAGTGTCCTATGATAGATGATTGGCTAAAGAAGCTATGATACATATATACAATGGAATATTACTCAACCATAAGAAGAGATGAAATATTGCCATTTGCGACAACATGGATGGACCTCGAGATAATCATGCTAAGTGAAATAAGCCAGACTGAAAAAGTAGAAAATCACATGATATCATTTATATGTGGGATATAAACCTAAAAGCAACAAATGAACAGGACAAACAGAGACTCAGAGACATGGACAATAGACTAG
>NW_011889091.1:608258-610721 GCF_000151845.1 Pteropus vampyrus | reverse complement strand
TCACATCTATGACAGACAGAAGAAAAATTGTTGATTTTTCAGTTTGTTTAGCTTTTTACTTGTTAGAATGGAGTGAAAGTTTACATACTGGACTGGAAAACAGAAGTCTTATATTGTCTTTTTAATGTTAGATTAATTCCTAGGTATTTAATATTTTTTATTGCTATTGTAAATTGTGTCTTTTCTACCATTATGTATTCTAATGTAGTGTTGTTTTATACATGAAAGCTATTGTTTTATGTATATTAATTTTTTTCCAGTCACCTTGCTAAATTCCCTTATTGTTTGTAATCGTTTTTCAGTGAATTCTATTGGTTTTCCAGATATACAATCATGCCAGTTCACCATACTGCACAACCAGAATACAATGGGGAATAATGGTCTCCAGGGTTGTGAAACATGGTAGCCCTGCTAATTCATGTCACCCGAAGGAGAAATAATTTTATCTTCCCCTTTACAATTTTTATACATCTCATTTCTTTGTCTTGCCTAGTTGTATTAGCTAGTTCCTCCAGAATAATTTAAAAATAACGGTGGAATTATTTACCATCTTTACCTTGTTCTTGACTTTAATGGGGCCAATGCCACTATAGTTTCCTATTAAGCACAAAGCTAGATGTCTTGAGTTTTTTCTATTTATTTAAAGAATTAAAAAAATCAGATGTAGGATTTTGAGTGCAAGTGATATTTGAGGCTCCGAATATCATCATGGTTGCAATAAAAGCAACTGTGTATATAGAAAAAGGAAAGGACCGTGGATTAAATGTAAGGAAACACCTGCATTTAGAGGGTAGAAAGAGAGAGAAAATAGAGAAACAGAGGAGAGTCCAGGCCAAGAGAAACTGCCTGATAGTGTTTTGAAAACTTGTCAGCACTATTTATGGAAATGTCAGCCATTTATGCTTAAACAGAAGTTCCAGAGACTAGTCGAGTACCAAAATCAGGATATTGCTTCTTTGGTTTGGAAGAATGTGTATTGGCGTTGTTGAATTGCTGTAGAAGTTATAAACAATGTATGAAATCAAAAAGTATCTCTATGTGCTGCAACATTGCTTTCAAAGGCAACCAGACAAGTCTGTTGAGCTCAAATTCTGGGATGAAGTAAAATGAAACCCTTTCCTCCACATTTTGAAACACCGAGCTATTTCTTGTTTTCCTAATGTTTCACAAAACTGAATCTGTTACTCTGGAGAGATACCTCATATCAGCTCTATGTTAACAGCAACAAAAAGGTGACTCTAAGGTGTGCAAAGTTTCCTCAGAGATGTTTCTGCATACTGCATATTTCAGTGATGTTCTTTGAAGAATGGTCAGGTCACTAAATTGGAAAGCACAGATAGAGGCACCAGAATAATTTCATCACAAGTGAGATCTTGCATATTTTGGATGTACATAAACATGTAAAATATAATATCGAGGAAAGAATACAGAGAATAGCTTAGTTTACTTTGAGAATGTACCTATTACTTGTCTTCTCTTTTCCTTCTTTGTCTGATATTTATCTGCCTAGGGAGTTCATTAATTACCCTAGAGATATTTTTTGACATAATGTAAATCTAGGGCATTAATATTTGAAGTCATTTTTTCACCTAATTATGTAACTATTGGTGGGCCCACCAGAAGTTGATTTGCAAGAGTCTGTTTTCATGAGGTTTTCTTTTTAAGAGAGAGGACAGAAGCAGGAAGGCACAGAGGCTGTGGAAGGCAGGAAGCATGGAGAGCTTTGAAGGAATCAGTTCCTATCTATCAGCCAAGCCTCCAGGATTTCTACCTGAACTATAGAAAGAAAAGGGCTGCCAGAATAAACTCTTTTTATGAAACATTCTTTGAGATACTGGGACATAGACATTATGGATTTGTTGCCCAGAAGCTGTTTTGGTACCGTGCCTTAGCCTAGTATCTAAGAGAGAGCTCTGGAGACAGTTCTGCGAATTTCTAGCTTTTGTGACCTTAGATAAATTACTTCACTGAGACTCAGTTTCCTAGCTGCCAGAGCAAGTTATCACAAATTCAGAAAACAACAGAAATTCATCGTCTCACAGTTCTGAGGCCAGAATTCTGAAATCAAAGTTTTGGCAGGGCCATGCTCCCTTTGGAGGGTCTGAGGAGGAATTCGTTCCTTGCATCTTTTAGCTTCTGGTGGTTGCTGGAATTTTTCAGAGTTCCTGGCTTGTGGCTGCATCATTCCAAGTTCTGCCTTTGTCTTCATCTGTCTGTCTGTCTGTCTGTTCACCCATCTGTATGTCCCTTTTTCCCTCTCTCATGCGAGACTTTCTAACCTAGCTAAATAATCTAGGATCATCTCCTCATGTCAAAATCATTGACTTAACCAGTCAGCAGACTCTCTAACTTTATAAGGAAACATTTGTGGATTCTAGGATTAGGCCCTGAAATTTTTGAGTGGCCATTATTCAGCCTCCTGCAATATCCTACACAGTGGTGATAATGAAAATGTTCACCTCT
>NW_011889091.1:606125-608208 GCF_000151845.1 Pteropus vampyrus | reverse complement strand
TCAAATATAGGGGATTAAGGGGAGGGTGAAGTGGGCAAAGGGGATCAAATATATGGTAGCTGAAGGAAAATGGGCTTTAGGTGGTAATCACACAATAGAATATATAAATGTCAAATTATAATGTACACCTGAAAATTTTATAATTATTTTAACCAAAAATTTTTTTACATAATATAAAAAAATTAATGATGAACAAAGTATTAAAATTTAAATAAAGACAAAATCCAACCCTGCAAAAAATAAAAATAAATAAAAATAAAAATATTAGTGAAGTGATTCCCTATTTTATTAGGCTATTTTTCTCTTGTGCTTTATAAATTTTAGGAAATATTATCTCTTTCAGTGGAAAAGAATATGACATGTGTCAGTGAAGCTTCTATTCCAAGTATTTGTTTTTGTTTGGTGACAGTATAGAAAAATGGTGACTCCATCCTCACTGTGCATCAGAATCACATGGAGAGACTTAAAAAATACAGATGTCATGGCCTTACATCAAAAATTCTGAAACAATTGGTTTGTAATGGGGCCAAGAAGCTGAATTTTTAAAAGCTCTTGATGTTTTAAGGCGCAGCCAGGACTGAAGAGCGAATTGATATAAATCACACATGTGAAGGTAATATGTTAAAATGACAGTACCTGCTATAAGCAGTTGTTCAATTATTGGTACTGATGCTGATGATGGTGATGATGGTGATGATGGTGATGATGGTGATGATGGTGATGATGGTGTTGGAGGAGCAGGAGAAATGTCATGCTGTGTCTTGAGATGCAACACCCTTGTAGGCAAGAATGACATTACCCACTGTTTTCTGACAGCTTATTCTTAAAAATTGAATTCCCTTGTTCATCCAGGTTATAAATAGGTTCATTTATATCTCTTGGATTTTGAGTCCCCATTCATTCTAAGGTGCATCATCAAATTGATAATAGCTCTTTCTGAGGGAAGGGGGATTATGGGTGAAAGAAACTATTAAATTTGCACCTCACTACAAATTACATTCTGATTTCAGAAATAGTAACATGTAGGAAAGGAGTCTGATAGAAACGAGGAAATAGCCTGTGACTTTCCCTTCTCATTGAAGTTTAAAGGATCATCACCCAGCAAAATTAGTCTAATTAATGATGGGAGATTTCAGGGAAGTATTTCTGTTTACAAGCAACATAATAAAATCCGCTTAGGAAAAAAATAGTTTTCCTCTATCTCTGAATTTCAGTAAAGTCCAAATCAATGATCTCTAAGAAGCATTTTTTTTCTAACTTAAATATGGAGTATTGCTGATATTGCTGCTACAAGTCATCAAAATATTTTTGTCAGCCACCTTCAATCACCTTCAATGGGAAAGCTGCTAATGAGCACTAAGGATACTTAAAAATAAAACAAGCAAACCAAACTGTTGACTTGGTTAGAAATGTTCTTAGAGTACAACTGATCTACTGAGAAAAATGTTGCATATTACTCACAGATTGAATTATAGCTCATCAGATCAAAAAAATTCATTTATTTGATATGAAAACATAAATTACATTTCAAATCTTGAAAGGTCTCCTAATTTAGTGGTACTTTTTGATATAAAATTTCTCTCTGTCTCTTTCACCTTGGAAATAATTGTGATCTCAACAGGATATTAAATTACTCAGAAGTTAACATTGTATCTGTGAAAGGTATCACTTTATAAAATGATTTTTAATTAACCATTTGATCTTTTTCCTTCCCTGGTATAATCTCCTTTTACAATTGTCCTTGTATTTCATATAATATTAGAAAAATGACAGCTACTGAACGTTCTCTTTCTGAACTATACAGACCAAATAAAGCCATCTGTCTTTTCAGCAGTAGATAGCTAGCTAATGGTATTATTCTATCTCGGAAACTGCAAAGATACTAGAGGTACTTTTTTTTTTCTTTTTTTCTTTTAATATTTAAAATTTTCAATTATAGTTGGCATATAATATTATTTTCAGGTATACAACATACTGATTAGGCATTCATATAACTTACGAAGTGATCACCCCAATAAATCTAGTATCTTACACCATACATAGTTATTACAGTATTATTGACTATATTCCTTATGCTACACTT
>NW_011889091.1:597153-603095 GCF_000151845.1 Pteropus vampyrus | reverse complement strand
CTCATGTCAAAATCATTGACTTAACCAGTCAGCAGACTCTCTAACTTTATAAGGAAACATTTGTGGATTCTAGGATTAGGCCCTGAAATTTTTGAGTGGCCATTATTCAGCCTCCTGCAATATCCTACACAGTGGTGATAATGAAAATGTTCACCTCTTAGTCTTGTGATGATAAAGGAGAAAACACAAAATATTTAGCATAGTTTCTGGCATACTCTAAACATCAATAAATGTTCATTATTCTCCTCACTAAACTGTAAGCTCTTTGTAAGCAGTTACTGTGTATGTCTTTCTACACTATTGTAACTCTAGTGACCAGCACAATACCATCCATAATAAGCGTTTGTTAAAAGAAGTATAGTATAAAGGCATATTTTCCCCAAATTTGTTTGCTTAACATGTGTCTTGAGAGCAATGGGAAATTTGGAGGGTATAACAGTACCTTGGAGAGTTGGTGTTTGCAGCCTTGGGAGAACTGGGAGATAATGCTTTTGTTGGGGAAGGTAAATGCCAAGCTGTCGAATGTTTACTATTGCCCACTACCGCTTAGCTGGCAGTGGTGAGGGGGCCATCTCCACGGGGCCCAGGACAGGCTTTTGCCTGCAGCAGATCAAGGTGGGCGGAACTGATTGTGAGCTCGTAGGAGACACCAGAGGGGATTCCCCCAAATACCTAAGTGATTGAGATTTTGCTGGCATCTGGGAGACATGCATTAATAGAAAGGATCAAGATCTTGATTTAGAACTAACGAAATAAGCATGTTGGGGCTTTGTCACAGTCATATCTGGCTCATAACTTGCTTTTTGTTCCATTTCTTTTCCATTTATTTGTTTTTATTCTAGTCGTTCTTCCTCTGATTGCAGTAATTTTTATTGCTTTTATCCTCTTTTAGTGGCCTATATTTTCTTATATAGTTTTTAAACTAGGGCAGTAAATCCTCAGTCAGTGGTTATATTCAGCATTTGGATAAATAAATCTGCTATTCGAATATAGCTGAAAATTGAAGAATTCAATCGCAATAAAAATGAAACATGGATTTAGAAGTCTTTAGTGGCAACAGCCTAAGGGTGACCATATAATTTATTGTCCAAACCAAGACACTTCCAAGAGTGAAAGGGAAGACTATTAATAATTACTCTGAGACAGTGTCAGAAAAATCAGGATGAATGGTCATTTTATGTAAAGGTCCCAAGTTGCCACTTCATGACAGTCTGGGTGTGTTCTCTCTCCTCTTGGGACATATCTGGCCATGTCCATTCTAATTCAGGGAGTAACCCCAGCTGAAGATACAGATGTAATGATCAGTTTGGCAAGCTAAATCTAGCATCCAGATGGGCTAGCAATAACATTTCTCAGGCGAGCAGACCACTTATTGTAAGGGACCAAGGTAAAGGAGCGTTAAGTTCTAACAGGTGAACAGAAAGCAGAAATGGGAAATCCAGATGAATGATAGCTGGCAATAAAAAAAAGCAGGTTGTCATAATATGGGCTCAAGAAGGAGTGTCAAAGGTAGAACTATGTTGTTAAAAGACAAACCGGGTCACCAGGAAGAGCAGAATCTTAATGGATTAAATTGAAGAAAGATGAAGGTAGAGCCAACATGACTGGTGACTTAATGAAGCCCAGCCATAAAACTGCCTAATTCTTCCTGACTCAAGCAGGGTTGGTCTTGGGAACTGGGAGCTGAGCTGGGCTGGTGGATAAGAAATGGAGAGGTTTTTATATAAGGCACACGGAAGCTGCAAACAAGTCTGAACATATACTGCGATTCATATTTTCTCCCCTTATAACTAAGGGCCACTGTCTGCATGCTTTCTCTGTGCTTATTTTGTTTGTAGGTGCTGCTGTGTATGTGTGGATGATCCTTCTCTCTGCGTGTTTCTTTTTCAGGGCCAGAGTCTCTCCATTCTTCTTCTGCGTGTGCCCTTTGTCCCTGTTGCTCTCTTTACACCTTCCCTCCTATTTCATTTTCTTTACCTCTGTCTTTCTTCTTGTTCTGTTTCCCTTACTGAGAAATAATACAAAATGGAAGTTTATTTTTATTTGTTATATTTATTGGATACCATTTCATATTTCTAGTTAACTTTAAAAAGTCAATAAGTAAAATGTTTGTTTCATTCTGTTTAACAAAAAGAACAACGAAGAAAGCTAAATTGAATTAATTTTAACTTACGTGGCCTTCAATTGATTTTTTCTCTTGTTTTTGTAGATTAGCAGTTCTCTGCTAGAGGGACAGTTTTCTTCTTGATTTAAGGGTTTTAATTCTACATAGAACTTGATGTGCTTTATAGTTATTGTCTCTTTTAGCCAATTACCATATGCGTAAAGTGAGGAAGGACAAATATTAACATCTTCATTTTACTGACAAAAGACCTCAAGAACAGACAAGGTAAGAATGTGTTCCAGATCAAACAGGGACATTACAATTGACTCTAGAATTCAGCATTCTGAATTATTTTTCTGGTGATTTCTTAAAATGTTAAAAAATACCGAAAGATAGAGATTAGCATAACAAATACTCATAAAACAATCACCTAATATCTTTTTATCCTACTATATTAGCAGTCATTCCCATTTTCTAGAGGTAATCACTGTTCTCACTTCTCTTGCCACATATTACTTTGGCTCATTTATAAAAATTAAAACACAGCGTGCACACACCTTAGAGTGAGCGTCTCTCATTCAACACGTCTAGGGGAGCCATCCGTATTGTGTGAAGCAGTCGTTTTTTTCATCGTCCTTGTCCCATAGGATTCGTTCGTATGCAAATCTCGCCACATATTTATCTGTTGTCGATGGATATGTGGGTTATTTTCAGTTTTTGATTACTGTAAATATAGCTGCTATAATGGAACTGTAATATTTGGATAGCCAAAAATTAAACCTTTTATGCCTTTCTTTCTCTTGGCTCCATCAATCCTTTTGATGCATATTTTGGTTTCTACATTCCTAGAAGAAACAGTACAATTTCAAAGATGTGATGTGTTTAGTTTTGTGTTTCGTAAGACTGATTTACAAAGAATTTTCTTTTCAGTCGTTCACTTTTTCTTTTTCCAACTACTTTGTTCTTGTTCTTTTTCATAGTGTTCCTAACACTATGAAGAAGGAGTAGAGCCCCAATGTAAGAAAAAAGAGTAATTCTATAGATTAAAATTACTGTTGGTCAAGATATGACTCTGGAATTACAAGTAGGTATTAAAGAATAATTCTTTTACATTGCAGATTGCCCCTGTCTGTCTCTCATAACAGTGTTATAATAGGATTCTCTGTATTGCCCCAGAAACAGGTCTGAATTAAATTCTGCTAAATCTGTGATAAATGCTATTGTTGATTAGCGATACCTGTGTCTAATACTTTGCCCTTGTTCACTTTTTTCGTAGAGAATGTCCTTTTCTTATGGATGAGACAAGAACTTTTATTAAAATATTTATGTCATTTTTCTCATTTCTATAGAAATTATAGGCAAAGGGATTTTTTTTTTTTTTACCTCTCTCAAGAAGGGGGATAAAACTCAGTGGGTCTGAATCCATGTTCCTTTGATTAAAGATTTATTAAAAGCTTTTCTGTTTCACTGCCAAGCATCTGAGGACAATCCCACACTCAGGGGCACATGAAGGGCCTTTGAGAAGTTAGGTTAATGTTTAAGGTTGCGGAGGAAGAGAATAGCCCTGTACAAAAGAGGCAGTTAGCTTTTCTGAGACTGGGAAGGAGACAGGCTTTAGAAGATTTCCATGAGTGGCAGAAACCTATGCCTTATATGCAACAGGGCCTCTCTGGGCCAAGGCTGCAGCATGGTTCTAGGTCCTAAGGTGGGCTACTGAAGATGGTGGCAGGGTCTGTGACTGAGCTGGTTTTCAGTAGAGGGAGCATGATGAAGGGCTCTGTGGGTACCCAGGGCAGCAGAGAATAAGTGTTGACAGTGTCATCATGGTAAAAGGTGACAATAGTGGCTTTGGTAAGCAGAATAATGGCTTCTTAAAGATGTCCACGTTCCACTCTCAGAAGTTTGTGACTATTTTACCTTATATGACAAAGGGACTTTGCAGTCGTGATTGGTTAAGGATCTTGGATAGGGAGAATATCCTGGATTTACCTGGGTGGGCCCAGTGTAATCACAAGAGTCCTAATAAGAGAAAGAGGGGACAGGACAGGAGAGGCAGAAGAAGAGACGTGAGGATAGAGGCAAAGGTGTGAGTGATAGGATTGAGGGCCCTGAGCCAGGGCATGCGGGCAAACTCTAAGAGCTGCAACAGGCAAGGAAATGGATAGTGTTCTCTGAAGCAATGCAGCTCTGCCAACACCTTGATTCTGGTCTATGAGAGTCATTCCAGACTTCTGACCTCCAGAACTGTAACATTAGAAATTTGTGTTGTTTTGTGCTACTAGGTTTGTAGTACTTTGTTATAGGACATTAATACAGTGGTCACTGTTGCCTAAGCGTTGGTTAGACTCTTCCTTCATTTTTTGAGTTTCACAGAAATTTTTCTAAATTTGTGTTTGCCATAGGAAAACTGACCCCACTGCTCCCAAAACAATCGTAACTGAGATCAAAGATATTATCATTTTAATGACTAGAACTTAGAGTCAGATGTAATTTTATTAAAGAAAGATAAAGTGGTTTCCTGCCATAGTATTGTGCTGCATATATACATCTCAGTGTGCATGATTACTTTGATTCATTATGACTCAAATCAAGTATCATATGAAGGTTCCGAAGGTTGAATTCTTATTTCCTTAAAATGTGTCTCTTACAAGTATAACCCATATGCATTGGTGAGAAATAGTTAACTAATTACAACAGGCATAGCCATAACCTTAGGGCAGAGAGTTCTCTTGACCTGCTGTAGAATTGCTACAAGGTATTTGAAATGGAAAACAGGAAGAACACTTTAGAGCACCTGTTTGAATTTCCAGGCAAGGGAGTGGGGAATTGTTTTAAAGACAAGTCTGGAAGGTAGTGAGAAAATACATCGTTTTCACAATAGCAGGACAAAAATAGTTCTTCGTCCTACCAGGGAGAAAGAATTATTATTTTCCTCTTCTAGGGGGAAGCAGCCATGGCCTCGTACAGAGTAGGAAGGTATAGTGCAGGAAGAGGCAGAGGAAAGACACGAAGCACCTGTAACATGACACCTGTCAGAATGCACAATAGCACATTTTGTAGTTTGTCGAGAACTCTTTGAATTGTGTAACTGTGGTCCCGAGGAAGCTGAGGCCATGAAACGAGTCTGCAGCAAAGGTGCATATTGTGTCTGAAGGAAATAGCCCAGAAAAGTCGAGAAGACAGCAAGTCAGGAAACATGATCATGCATACGAAGACAAAGAAACAACAGTAACACTTGGACATAGTATATGTATCTGATGACAGTGACTAAGTTGAAAAGCAGATCCATAGGGACAAATTCTAAAATTTTAAAAGTAATTTTTTTTTATCAAGATGTTATGGACGCAATTATGGACGACTATTTTTTCCTTTTTTTTAAAAAATAAATTTGTTTATTTAAATTAGTTTCAAGTATACAGTACATTAGTTAGACATCTATAATGTCCATAAAACGATCACCTCAAATTGCTCCCTCCCTCCCCTGGCCCTCCACTTAGCCATCATATTAATGCTAACTACATTCCCTCTTCCATGCTCCCTGTGCCCAACTATCAACTACTAATTTGCACTTCTTTAAACCTTCAGCCTATTCTCCCAGCTTTCCAATCCCCCTCCCCTCGGTCCGTCACCAAATTGTCCACTATATTTGTGAGTCTGTTTTTGATTAGTTTGTTCTTTTTGTTCTTTAGATACTGCATATAAGTGAAATCATATGGTATTTATCTTTCTCTGTCTGACTTATTTCACTCAGCATAATATCCTCTAGGTCCAACCATGTTGTTGCAAATGGTAGGATTTTATTTTTTTTAGTGGCTGAGTAATATTCCATTATATATAT
>NW_011889091.1:580861-596498 GCF_000151845.1 Pteropus vampyrus | reverse complement strand
GTCACATGGATTCTTTTCTAGAGAGAGTCTCCTTTCACAGACTCAGATTGCACAGCATGAGACCCACAGCATCCTCTCTGTAGACAGTATCAGATGCTTATTGGAGTGTCTCGACAAATCTGCTTAGGCATTTGCAACTATCCAAGCTGTTCTTCCCACTCTCAAATGTCTGGTGGAAGGGTGGGATGTAGGAAAGCGATGCAGAAGTTGAATAGCAATAAATACAAGTCTCTGTGGGCTGTTATTGTCTCCCAGGATGCAGAACCAGAACAGTTGGGAAATTTTAATTCATTTTAAAAGCTGGAGTCCTTCCCAAATGGATGATACTGGGTTCAAAGCTGATTTTATGGGGGATGGTGAAACAGGTAAAGTAAATCAAGAGATTATGAACAGAGGGGGCTCCTGGGGCCTTTATATCTCTGCCTTTACTGAACCCCAATGTACCTGTCCAATCTTTATAACTTCAGGGGTGGAGGGAACCTAGTGCCAGAAAGTAATTCATATAGATACTCTTAACTTCTGGTTCCCGGAATCCTAGAACTTCCAAGTGAGGATATGAGTGAGACTTGACTTAACAACGTCTTTCCATCCATGACTTTATCTTTTATTTAGATGCAATGTCCAAGTAAAATATCACTTAGGATTTTGTCTCTATGGATATGATTTGATCATTGGCCTGAGACCTCTCTTGCTTTAAGGAGCCATTGTGCCATGTCCAGCTATGACATAAAATTTGACATCCTGTCCAAGGTTGGTAAGTATGCTTTAGGAGAATAAGGTTGTTTGTTTCTTTCACCCCATTCAATCCTTCACTCTCTTATCCAAGCTGGGGAGGAGGACTCTTCTGCATAATAATACATCAAAGTTGTGCTAGGCAAGGCATCTGTATTAAGCAAGAGAGACATTTGTATTTTCTGCAAATGCCACTTTGAAAAATCCAATGGTAGAGGCAGAAATAGAACCAGGAATCTTCTCAATCTTATTACAGAGGCAGTGTCAAGGTAAAGCCCCCCGGACTAACCACTCTGTGAGAGGGATTTCAGGCTGGTTTATGATAATTTTGTATAAACTGAGAGGCAACTTGATGGAAAAAATAGAGGTGTGTTTTTTTATCTTTAATTTATTACTTGAACCTTGTGTCTGCGAGGCTGCTAGCAAGAGTCCGACCTTTTTGGTATGGGGATGAACCTGGATCCCTTTTGTGTTTGGTGCCCCAGTTCAATGCTGGGACACTGAGAAAGAGCATGGACCCAGAGGACAGAATTATAGGAGCATGCTAGGAAATATTGCCTTCTGCCCTGCTGAACAGCCCATGGAATAAGCTTATGAGCGCCTGCCTAGTTTTGTCTCCTTTTCCAAGGCAACCGCAGAGTAGTCATAGGGAACTGGTCTGAAGGCGTTTTAGGAACACTATATATAAGAATTAGAGTGGCAGTTTACTAAATTCCTGAGCTGTCAAGGTGAAACTTGCACTAATTTTTCTTTTTCTTGTTGTTGCCATTGTCTGAGTGTGAGCATTCAACTTTGATTAAAATGTGCCCTTTTCTAACCATCAGTATATTTGTTCTTTAGTCAAGACAGACAAATCCCTTAGAAGATATTATCAGGCTGGTTTAGTAAGAACTATTATGAATCTGTGACAGTTTCGAGACAGAGAGGTCTGAAGTAGCTGATATGTTGCTTATAATTCAAGAGCATTGGTGGAAGTTTTGAAAAACGAACAGACTTTTCTGAACCTTATTACTCACACTAGCCCTCTTTTTTCTTTTTTCTCTACATTTATATGTAACATTTTTCCAGGATGCCTACTACAATTTTTACTAGTCACATATGTGATAAACTTAAGATATTTCTGAGGGCAGCCTTTACTCACAAACTAACCAGTTCCAGTTTGCCTGGGACTAAAAACCCTATGTGGGAAGAGCAAAGGAGTATAAAAGAAATGACCAGATTTCATGCCCTTAGTCTCCTAATGATGTGTGCATTCTGCTATTTCCATTATCCATATTTGTAAACAAGGCAAGCAGCGCCTGCCCTGTACAGCTCATGGGCTGGTTGCTGACAGAGTGAGATACAAATGAAGAGGTTTGTTGAAAACGAGGCATCTAGTAATTGCTTTTTATAGATAAGGCAGCAAAATCAACCTAATGGATTCTCATGTTTCATCAAGATAATTCTTGAAAGAACAGAGATTGGAGTTCTAGAATTTCTCTCTTAAAATGGGTGGTGTTCAAAGTCACTGGTGCACAATTTCAGTGGAGTGGTTAGGGACTCATCCAAAATTCTTGCAGAACTACAGTTACAAAGGGCTGACCTTGATTTTCAACTATATAATGGACTAGTTATTGGAGAATATATCCTGTGAAAGAATATCCCCCAAAATTCTTATTAAAATGAATTTTAAAATGGCTAAGCTGGCAGTAAAATAAGAGAAATTGCAGTAGGCTAGAAACAATGAGAAATCATGAATCTAGACAGGTAAATAAATATTGGAGCTGGCCTTCTTCTGGGGGCATTTATCGTGGTAGGTCACACATACGCATGGGTAGATAATGGCTGGGTCTAACAATAGAGATCAGACCTGAGATCTTTGAATAAAGCTGATTCTCTTACAGGAATATTTAGAAAACAGCATACCTCACAAGGCAGATGACGGAGGTACTGTCTGTTTTTGCCTTAGCTCTGGGTGGAGAGGGGGAAGCACATATTCTCCAGATGATTCCCGATTTCAGTCAAGCAGACACATGAGTTTGGGAATGGATATCACACTCCCTTTGGGACCTGTAGAAAATTTAGTCTAAAATGCTCCTGGATTGGTTGCGACTCCCGGTACCTGGCAGAAGGCAAAACAACAACAACAACAACAACAACAACAACAACAACAACAACTCTGGAAAAAACATTTTAAACCAAGACTTCAAAGAATTCCTGCAGATAAATTTTGAAGTCATAAAACATATGAAAAATAAGCTACCGTAAGCAAGAGCCAACTGAAACAACAAATAACAGAATCAAACTTTCAAGAATAGAAATTTTAGAATATTCAAATATGACATATAAAATAGTTGCGTTATAATATGGTCTAAGGAAATAAAAGAAAGCATTGAAACTATAACAAAAGAACATGTACCTATTGAAAGTAATCAGGGATATTTGAAAAAGAACTGAAAGAGAACTTTTAGAAATAGAAAAGATAATAATTCAAATTAGAAGTGCCACAAAATTAAACAGCAGGTTAGACATAACTGAAAAAAGTAAATCAATTAGTAAACCGGAGGGAGGGTTATCTCTGAAGAAATTGTCAAAATACAGCATAGAGAAACAGAGATGGAAAATAATACAGGGAAATTAAATACAGGCTAAAATCACAGTAATAATGTCCAGTTTATTGGATTAAGAGTAAAGATAGAGCTAAGTCACTGGACAACAGTTTATAAATCAGGAAGGAGGGTAATGGCAGTAAAAACATTCTACGATGCTTGTGTTTTTATGAAGATTATAAAGATAATCACTTAGAAATATTAAATATTCCTATTGAAATTTCCAAAGTAATCACCAAAGAATGGAAGTAGAATTTATGTTGTCCAACCTATTTGCTTATTGTTTCTCCCGTGTTCTTTTTCTCCTCTTAAAGTACTTCATAGTAGATATTCTAGATACTGCTCATGATGGCAGTGTTTCGTTCAGTGTATTTATCTTTCTTTGTAATTTCCCACTGAATTTTAGGAGAATTTGTCAAACATGTCTTCTAATTCATTTGCTTGTTTTGCTGTTATCTAATTCACTCTACTGTAAAATTCATCTCTCTCGATTTTCATCTGAAGACAATCTTTATTAACTCATATCATTTCCTTTTCATGTATACGATACAGATTGGAACATGAATAAATTACATTTCACGAACTTTACAATACTTGTCACAGTGTACTGAAGTTATTTGTTATGATTCCTCAAGTTGTTTACTTTCTTTTACACTACTAAAAATTTTCTATTGTCTAGTAATTTTTATTTGTCATCCTCACAGGTAGATGTTGTTTATGTATTCTGTCAGAGATTATTTCTTTAGCTCTTTTAGTTCCAGATAAAGAGGAAAATGGAGATTTGTATTCTTTGATGTTTCGATATTGTCCATTTTAGAGAGAGGCACAGAAGCATGTCTGTGTTTGGAAACTTCATCATTGCAGCAAAGAGTTGATCTGTCCAACAAATATTTATTGAGGGCCAGCTCTGCGTCTGACACTGCTGGTCACTGGAGATATGATGACAAATATGACAGACCTGGTCTTTGCTTTTATACAGCTTACAGACTCCTAGAAGAGTCTTATATCAAATAATTACACAAAAATCTAATTACCAGTGGTGGTAAGGTTTATAAGAACTTACTGGGTTATTGGTGAATTGGAGAGGCCGATAGGAGACTATTTTTCATAGTGTAGTGAGCATAGAGAAGAATCCAGGGAGGCAGGAGGGGCAGGTCACACAGGGCCCTGTTGGACGCATTCAGAACACTGAGAATAATCCTAAAGCAATGGGAAGCCATTGATGAATATGAAGTGGGTGAATGGTATATTTAAATTTGAATTTTAAAGGCCTACTCTAGCTTCTATTATGGAGGACGTTTCATAGGAGCCAAGTGGTTATGGGGAGACCATTTTAGAATTTTCTTGCAGCCAGTTGGGCAAGACACGATTGTGGCTTGGACCAGGCTTGTTATAATGGAGATGAAACGAAACATATTTAAGAGGTTTAGGTGGGGCAGTCTTATTAAGAGGAATGGATGTGAAAGATGAGAAGGAAGGATTTCATTCATTGTTTGTCTAGTAGCCTAGATTTATCTGGAGGCACACTTCTCTGTCTTGGCACTCTACCTTAGCAATGAGCTCGCTTAGATTGCCATCTGCTCCAGGTGGGAATGACACTAAAAATGAGTTTCTCTCTTCATGCCAGTCTTCATGCTGGCATTCTACTTAATGAAGTTACTGGTAGATTCTAAATGTCCCTATTATCATCCCACTGCCAAGTCCTGGCTCCGTGACTCATGAGGTAATATGTGGGATTGAGAGTGCAAATTCTAAAGCCAGACTGAGTTTGAATTTTGGTTCTTCCACTTACTATCAGAGTGGCTTGTGGCAAATTGCTTAATTATTCTCGCCTTCGTTTTCATATCTAGAAAATTGGGATAATTCTAGTATCTACTTCCTTCTGGTGTTATGAGGTTTGAGTTACTATTTATGAGGTACTTGAAATAGTGCAGAACACATTGTAAGTGCTCTAACATTAGTAACAATCATCATTACTCTGATTTTATGATGACTGGAGATCTGCTGGGATCTTGTCCACTTACTTTCCTGGCAATCACTTCTATTCTTGCAGGGTGTCTTTTTCCATTGTGGTTCTACATATGCTATAGTTGCATAATTAAAAGATTTTTTTTTCTAGCTACGTGCAGTACCCAGTGCTTTTCCTCTATTAAAAAATTCTTTGCTTACTTAATTGGGAAAGTGGGTTATGACCACAGCTTTAAACAGAAATTCTCTACTAACTCTTAACAGTTACTAGGTCATGTGTTTCTGGCATATTCATTTATTAGATGGTTGAGAACTGATGTGGTATATCTAAGAAGTTGGTCTATGGACATCAGCAGAAGGCAGATATGTGACATAATGAACAGTTATGAAAGGAAAATGTATCAGTCAGGGTTCAACCAAAGAAATAGATCCAGTAGGAGATATATTTTAAGAGATTGATTGCATAACATTGGCATATGGGATTGTGAGGGCTGTCTAAACAAGTCTGAAATTCTTGGGTTGTCAGGAAGGGCAGGCTGACCTCTCAGGCCCAAACTAAAGCCACAGTCCACAGGCAGACTGTCTTCTTCAGGAAAGCAAGATTCCAGTTCTAAGGTCTATCAGCTGATTGAGTTAGGACCACCCTGATTATCTGAAAATAATCTCCCTTAAAATCAACTATCTATAGACTTGAATCACATCTATAAAATATCTTTAGCAAAACTAGGTTAGTGTTTGATTTAATAACTGGGGATTGTACCCTTAGCTAAGATTACATATAAAACACCATCACAAAAAAACAATATTTGAAAGCTCTTAGGAACTAGTTTGTTTGTTTCTTTGTTTGGAAGTTATACGGTCTAGAAATGAAGTCTTTGAGAAATCAATTTCAGATGTCTGGAAAACTTTTCTTCTAATGCTTGAACTTTACTATTTGGATTTTAAAAATAATTGTTGAGTTTTCTTCACTGTTTCAAATTTATTTATGCTGTATTAGTTGACTACCCTTCTTCCTCCCACTGTCCTCTTCCCCAATAAAATTCAGCGTATTCTCAATCAGATGACAGTGGTATCCGTTAATTTTGGGATGTGCAACCTTCTATATAGCTTCTTTTCCGAACTCATTTTTTAAAAATATAATTCTATCATCTTCATTTTTTGTTGTTAACTTCTTAAAGATTGGAGAAGCTACGATGTTTTTTCTCTCTCTCCCTCCCTGCTTCTTTCTCTCTTTCTCTCTCTCTCTGCAATTTTACATCCCTGAGTGAGCTTCTACATAGTACTTCCCAGTCTTACCCATTGCTGCCTTGTGCAGAGGGCTGAACGTGTTTTATCATCCTGAAGGTGTCTCTAGCCAGCAGCAGAGCTAGTCAAGTAAATTAATAATTTCACACTGTGTGGGCAGAATTTATTGACTACACAAAAATAAGACAGGGAACATTGTGAGTTGAGACTGTCTTATCTATGTCACCTTCATTGTCTGATATTAATTTAGAGAGTTCAATTTTAGTTAACCTGGTCTTTAGCAAGTTGAAATCAGCTGGGGGTAAAACAAAATAACAAAAAAATCTAGGGGAGCCAGCAACCTACTGATGCCATTCAGAGCAGTATGCTCTGTGGACAAGAAATGATCCAAAAATTGAGGAAAAAGAGGGCTAAAACAAGTATCAGAAAATCAATTGAGGACAATGGAGTAAGAAAAAAGAGAAATCTCAGGGAAATGGCAAAAGCCATAAAAGCTAAGCAAATGGGGAGCAAACTATAAAACAAATTATATGATTTCTCGAAAAATATGGCAAAAGGACTTTGAGAAAGGACAATGTATTTTCTTCAGTTGTGATATACTGAGTTTATCAGCGTTAAATTTGTTCAAAAGCTCCTAAGAATTATTTCTTCAGGATCATCATTTTTTAAAACTTGCCATTAATCTATTTCCCCTCCATTCACTCAAATATTTTTCCATTCTTTTATTTAATTTTAGATATAGTTTAGAGCAGTGATTCTCAAAGTGTGGACTCTGGACCAGCTGCATCAGTATCACCTGGGAACTTGTAGAGATGCAAATTCTCAGGGTGAGTCTCAGACCTATTGGATTAGTAACACTGGGAGTGGGGTTCAGCAATCTGTTTTATCAAGCCCTCTAGAAAATTGTGATGCAAGCTCAAGTTTATGAACTACTGGTTAAAATATAAACATGTCTTTAAGAATGTCAGTTTTAATTACCACATTTTTCATTTCCTGAGTTCTGGTTAGAGGATGCTAAGCCTACTGCCTATTCCATTACTTCTTGTAGGTTTGTTTCTTTCACAATGTCTAGACTCACTTCTAGTACAGAATAAAGGCATGCACAGATTTTTGTTTTTGTCTGTTAAATAGAAGTGCAAAAAGTTTTCCTACCATTTCTGGTCCTTTTTATCTTGGTGCTGTCCTCAAAATAAATTTCTCTATCGGTCTGAAGCACACATAAATTTTTACTTTTAGTGATTTGATATATTGCAAATGCCCCTTGGAGTCATGTCAATTTAATTTATAATCAGGCTCCCTAATATGCTCATGCTAAGAAGTGACTCTCTCAACCTTTTGAAGTGACTCACAACAAATTTTCCTTGAAGGGCTCCTCTTACAGAAGCCATGTATATTTGCTATTTCTTGTTCACTCTGTCCTGTAGTTTTCATGAAACATAAAATAGACCAATCAGTTGTATCTACTTTCTTTCTTCCATATTGCTGCATTATGTTAATCCAATCTCACCTTTTTTTTTCTTCTTCTGTTATCCTGTTTGTAATAGATGTCAGCTACACCCTCCATATGTCTACACATTCCTTTCTATGTCCAGGACTGAGAGGAGGATGGGGTAGATGCAGTAGGAGGATAGGGTTGTTAGTTGAAAGCTAAGGGATTTCTGATGGCCCTAGTTTTCTCCTTTGAAGTAGGAGTGAGGTCATCTGTTGAGACTGGAGGGAAGGAAGTGAATTGAGGTGATGGAGAAATATGGTTTTACTGGTGATTAAACTATGAGAATACTCCTAAGCCATGTTGTGAGTCCCCATTTGCCTGATTTCTATGCCCCACTCATACCGAGGACCCCAGACCTTCCCATGATTCAACATTTAGAAGATAGCATTGTCCAGCACCAGAGCTTCATACAACGCCTTTTCCTGATCAACAGATGTCTATTCCTTACTGGTAGCTAAATAGTTTGAAGTTTATCATGATCAGGGATTTTATGAGAGAAGAAAATAATTGATATGGGTGTTATATAGAGTGGGACAGTCAAATGACCACAGAAATGCACTAGCCTTCATGAAGGCTGTATGAAGGGCTCAGTGGCTGGTGGTCATCATTATGGGACTTTCTCAGGAGCAGGCCAGGGGAAAGCAGTTAGTTGAGTCCATGAGGGATTCGATTTTGCCAGAAGAGTTTAATAAAAGGACAATGAGGCTGAAAAGAGTTCATATCTCTACTATATCAAGAAAATTTGTGCAAAAAAATGAAATGGGCAAAAAGATTACCAGTAAGGTAATCCTGTCAGTGAAAGCTAGTAGATGGTTTAGAGTATTCTCGGGAGTCTTCTCAATCTGTGAGTCTGTATCTTTCATCGTCTTTAAGCTACTTTACAACTCTATAAGATGTAGAAAACATGGCAATGTAAATTTTTTTGTCCATAAAAATGCATGCAAATTTTGTTTAGTGGAGATGTAATTTGATGCTTATCATGTGGATATTCCTTAACAAATTCATTTCATCATTCTTGATTATCTATATATGTGTTTGTTATTCAGATTCCCCTTTGAACTGGTTTTATATATCTTACCGAATTTCTCATTAGTTAATGAGTTAAATAAATTATTTTACACATGTTCATTTTATTTTTGCATGAGTGTCAGGACTCTATCATCTATCATCTAATCTATCTATCTATCTATCTATCTGTCTATCTATCTATCTATCTATCTATGTACATATGTATGTATGTATATGTGTATGTATGTATGTATGTATGTATCTATCTATCTATCTATCTATCATCTATCATCTATCTTATAATAGTTTTAACTTCTTCATTCCACTGGTCAGGTTGGCATTGTCTACTAACAGATACATTCTTTCCATTCACTTGCTCATTAGCAAATATTTACAGAACACTTGTCATGTGGTAGGTCCTAAGTTTGATTTAATGTTTCTCTGGACAGATTTTACCCTGACATTAACCCCATTCACTGTGCTGACATCTTAGCATCATTCACTTGCTAGTGAAACTTATTTGATATATCTCACCACATGGGGTGTGGTGACCATGCATTATTTTTCTTAATTTTTTAGAAAGAAATACTATTTTGAGAAGTAAACCTGGGACCAGAACCTAGGCTTCCTCACTTGTGGCTTTGTGTCTTCTTTATGCCTCCTTATAGTCCCCGATCCCAGAGTGGGCAATGCCAAATATTTGTCAATTTAATTAGCTTTCTAGAAAGTCAGAATGGAGCTGTAGAGATCAAGGGAAGTTTACATGAATAAAATAAGTAAAAGAGGTCAATAAGAATACCAAGAACACGGCAGGAAGTGCAGTGAAGTAAGAACAGCTGAGCAGAGGGTTTTTTGTGTACTTTCTAAACATTTGCTGCTCCCTTGCCATTTTCCTCAGAGACCTATTTGCTTCTCTTTGCAGTTTGGCTCGATCCATTTATATTTATTTGAATGTTTGTTTCTCTTTTTTCTTGTTCATTTTCTCTGTAGCCTTCAGTCATTCTTGACAAGGTGATTTTAGCCTCATTTTTGGTTGGTTCTTATTTTATTTTCTTACAAGAGATGAAAAATTCTACTTTTAGTGGGGAAAAAAAAAGGTAGTATTTTACAAAATTTTCAGTCTTGCAGATTGGAGAAAAGATTTGTTGTTGCTATATTAGGAAAGAGAAATACTCTTGAAAATAAAGAGAAACAAGTTATATTAAGAGTAAGAAAAAAAGATGCTTTAATAAGAACTATTGTCACTAAAGCATATCTGAATACATTATCTTTAAATTGAAACATTTCACAAATTTTAAAATAGATATCCCCTTGTCAACTCAAAGTAATAACATTTATCTGATTTGTTCAGGGAAAATAAAAATGAAGTCCTCTTGGGTGTTTTTGATGAAGCACTGAAAATAAATTCCACTTGAGAATTGTGTTCTCTTATGAATAGAGAACAAACTCTTCAAAAACATACAACATGCTTTGAATATTTCATCCAAGTGCAAATTGTTTCTTGGGGAAAAAATGTAGTAACACATTTAAAGAATTATGCAGTCAAATTTGTTATATATAATTTTCCTTTGGTGACAATTACAGATATCTCTAAAGATAGACCCAAGTTTGAACTTAAGTAAATAAGGAATTTATTTAATAAGAAAACTATCCAGTTTAAGGAATTCATAGAAAACATGTTTTGGAGCAAAACCTGTCTTATATTGCAATATTCAGAGGGGATTATTTAGAAAGAATAAACTTTGAAAGAAATGGCAATGGCCACAAGCAAACTTGTCCAAGGCCCCAGGGATAGATTTTTCAACATGGGCTCCTGAGATAGGTGAGGCCTTATGTATGGCACTGATAAGGTTTTGGCAAGGGAAGATAATTAATTACATCTCCTTTGTAATTCTCCTTTTCCTGAAACAGTTTACCTCCTTTCCGACACTCTCCCCGCAATCTCTGATGATTAGGCATATGCCCAGAGAAAGCTTCACAGCCATGGATCCTGAGTCAGATCAAGTCGGCCCGCTTTGAAATGAATGTACAATTCCTTCAATAGAATTAGTTTTTGAGAACTCCAACCCAGTTGGTCTAAACAGTCTCTGTTGTCATTGAATTAGTCATTTCTCTTGTCATTTCTCTCTTCTACCCATTAGTTTAATTGTAAATGGAAAAATATATATATATTTACTCATGCATGTTTTTCCTTTGTTGACATTTTAGATATACGTAAAGACTAATTTAAATATTTAAGTAGAAAAAGTGATGGGAATATGGAGAATAAGATATGAGAGGCATTGAGAAGGAAGAGCAACATAAATTGGAGATTAACCTGATGTAGGTATGGAAGAGCTACCAATCTAAGGGGATTTCAAGTACCGAAATCGTGGAGGGATTTTATGAGAGTACATGGTTGCTTGTTTCAAGTCATTCAAAGAAATCAAAAAAGACTACAGTTTAGGAAAGATCACTAAATTCGTTCATTCAGAGGTAATTAGTAAATGTTCAAGATGACTGTTTCTGTAGAGTTGTGAGTCAATTATTCTACTTCAAGGAGTTGTAGATGGGGTGGGCCCTGAGGAGGCAGAATCAAAGATTATAAATTGCACACATATAAAATTTTGTTAAAAGAACCAGGAAAACAGCACTGTGGCCAGAGGGGACCAATGGAGTAACCTTGGTCAGTTTGGGCTGCTATAACAGATTACCGTAGATGGTGGTTTATAAACCAGGGGTCTCATTCCCCAGAATGCAGGCCGGTGCTGGATCGTGGCCTGTTAGGACCCGGGCCACACAGCGGGAGGTGAGTGGTGGGCCAATGAGAGAAGCTCCATTTGTATTTGCAGCCATTCCCCAGCACTATCATCACCGCCTCAGATCTACCTCAGATCATCATAGGAGCAACTGGTCCCTGGTGCCAAAAAGGTTGGGGACTGCTGTTATAAACAACAGAAATTTATTTCTTTCAGTTCCAAAATTAAGGCACTAGTACATTGGTGTGTGGTGAGGGCCCACTTCCTGGTTCATAGACAGTCGTCTTTTTTACTGTGCCCTCACATAGGGTCTCTTTTATAAGGACACTTATCCTATTCATGAAGGCTCTGCCTTCATAACCTAATCACCTCTCAAAAGCTCCACCTCCTAAAACCTTCACACTGGGGATTAGATTTCAATATAATGAATTGGGGGTGGGGGTAAAAATTCAGGTTATAGCAAGAGTCAAGTAAATGTTTATCCTGATACTGAAGGCCTGAGCATGATTGCAGAGAGTGGGGAGAGGTTGGTAGATGGTGTAGGAGGGAGGCAGGGAATATCAGGAAGTAATGATCATAGAAGAAGAGAAAAGAGAAGGTAACCTCAAGGGTAAGGAGGGACATTATGTCCTCTGCAGTAGGAGGGAAGAAAGATAAAATGTGCCTGCTGGTATTATTCTAAGTGCTTCACTTAATTTTCACAACAGCTGTAAAACACTCAGGTCATCGTTGCTATTTTTTGGTTGAGGAAACTGAGGCTTAGGGAGTATAAATCATACAACTGATAAATTCAGAGCCAGGGTTAAACCCAGGTTTCTTTGATTCCAAAATATGTGCTTATCACCACAGCACTAGCATCAAATTGCCAGTACTTAACCATTTTTTGACCTAAAAAATTTGGCAGTTTCATATGATCCAACTAATAGAATTAGTTGAGGTTTATAAGAAATAAAGTGGGAAAATTTTTGCCTGTGTAATCATGCAAATCTTTACTTCTTTAAAATGACTTTTTTTTTTTTCTCCTTCTCCTTGATTCAAACTAGCCTTATACTCATTTGCTGCTTTCCTTTCCTTATGCTTCTGCATACTGCAGGACCAATCCCTTAATCATTAAGTCCTTAGGTCAGCATCAAATAGTCTTAGAAACAAAGCCTCAGGTCTGTTGACCACAAAAACAGAGTGTCAGTCAAACTAAAGATAACATCTTGTAGTTCCATACCTATGAAGGCGGAAGGACCCTATTGGCGTCCTCTTGAAATTACAGAAGGATGCCATGACTGACATCAGGACCTGATGCACAAATCAAGTGCCTCCTACTCTATCTCCAACCAATCAGTAGAGCCCACAACCCCAACTCCTTTAGCTACAATGACTAATGAGTTTTTCCCTATATAACCTATACCCTAGAGGCCATCAGGGAGCCAGGTCTTTGAGCACTAGCTCATTTGTGTCTCTAGGCTTGGTTCCATTTCCTTAAACAAACCATAACTTTCTTTGCTACAAACTCCTATTTTGTGTCTCCTTTGGCTCTGACACATGCAGGCAAAACAAACCTCTTGGGTTAGGTAACACTTGATGATGACCTTTGCATTGCTCAGAAGTCATATTATTGGTAAACAACAAAATCTACTCAGGTTACTTTATGAGGAGAAGTAATTTGGTTAATTATATTATTTGGCTTATAAAATTTTTAGGAGAGCCATAGAGCAAAGCCATGAAGCCACACAGCCAGGAACAAGGCCCTTCTACACCCTGGGGCTATTCTGGAATCTCAAATTCAAGATGACAAAAAGCAAACTAATCCTTTCTCACTTCTTTCTGTTTTTGTTGTTGTTGTTGTTGTTGTTGTTGTTGTTGTTAATGGCATCAAGTTTTATCAAGTGTTATCATAGTCTCACTATCATGGAGTCTTGGAGTTATCATTTCATCATACTTCAGTTGATTCATTGAGATTCAGATTGGTTAATTCATTTCATCTCTTTCATCTCCTTATCTGCCCTGTTGCCAAACCCTGATAGTCTAATACATCTTTCATTTATTTTCTCATTATTCTCCCTGGATTGTCTTTTCTCCCTAATTCTGCCTGTTTAACACTTGCTTAACTTTCTAGTTTCTTTTCAAATACCAGTTCTTCCAGGAAGCCTTTCATAATCTCCAATAGGCAGAGTCATCTGGCTTCCTTGTGACCTCCCATAACACTGTTCTTTATCATGGTATAGATTTCATGTGTCCTTACAGTAAAGTGTTGGTTTGAATACTTTATCTCTCCTACTTTTCTCTCACAGGTCAAATCTCCCTACCATTCTTTGCGTTTCCTGTGGCTCCCAGAACCACCACAGCAGGTGTTCAGTATTTGTTTACTGAAAGTTCAGCAAAATTTTTAGCTCCAGGGGTCAACAAAGTAGTTAGTAACAGTGACTGGCTTAATAGTCAAAGGAAAAAAAATGGATTAAAAAAAAGTGGCGGGTTTTAGAAAAAGTTAATGAGAAGAAATGGTGAGAGAGCAAGAAAATAGAAAGCCGTTAAAAATATTTATTTAACAAACTTTTATCGGGTGGCTAGAATATTTTAGGCAGTGTTCCAGGCACTGGGGATACATCATTGCACAATTTTCAAGGTCTCTGTTCTCATGCAGCCTATATTCTAGTGGAGAGAGGGGAGGCAATAAGCAGATACATATGTAAAATGGCAGCTTGTGGTAAGTGCTATAAGAAAAGTAAATCAGGGTAAGAGTCTGGTGAATTGTGGTGGTGAGAGATGCAGTAGTTAGTTGGTGGTCAGTGAGGGCATCATTCGAGCAGAGATCTGGATGAAGTAAGGGATTTCTGGGCAAAGAATATTCTACCAGAAGATGTGTAAATGCTAAAGTTTGTGCTGGTGCGTTTGGCACTTTGGAGGAACAGCAAGTAGACCAGTGTGGTGGCAAAGAGGATGTTCAGAGAGAGTGTCAAAGAGACAGTTGAGTTGTGAGTTACAGGAACCATGAACAACTGCCTTGAACTATTGGACCTTACCACTGCTGTACTATTGCTATGCAAATGAGGCTTTTTGACATTTATGGGATTTGGTGGTTGGGATTAATACTTACTCATCCGCATACCATGTTTCCATAGAGTTCTCTTTCCTAAGAATTAGCAGTGTCAAAATGATACTTAAGCATAGTGGGTACCTGTGCTAGCTTCTGGACACCTCCTATGTAGGTAATATAGGTCAGGCTTGCTCAGCATGACCTGCTGCTCCAAATAAGGATATGGAAGTTAAGATTCAAACTCAGTTTCTCATAGCATTCTCTAAACTAGTTTTATGGAGCTCTATATTCTTACTTTATCGGCCTCGGTCAATTCTTTGAGTACCTAAAACTTTCAAGGAAGCCAGGACATGATGAGAGACTCACCAGATTCCCTGTAAAGGCACTGCCCCAGAAGTCAGGTTTTTGTGTCAGCTTTCCTTTCTCAAATCTCTTTTTCATCACTAATTGCAGGGTTTCTCAACTTTGGCATTATTGACATTTTAGGCTGGATAATTCTTTGTTATGGTGGGGAAGGGGTGCACTGTGAACTGGGAGGTATTTAGCAGTATCTCTGGTTTCTACTCACTAGATACCAGTAGCAACCCCAGCCCCCAGATTGTCAAAAGTCACAGACATTTGCCAGATGTCCCCGGGGGTTAAAAGTTGCCCATGGTAGAGAACCACTGTTTTAATGATCTTGGGGAATGGAAGATTCCAAAAACAGAATGATGAATATGTACTCCATAGTTACACTAGCAATTACTACCTTTCCTAGGATATTGGAAATATTCCATAGCATGCTATTGTTTTCCTCCAGAAACTATAGACAGGCCCTTCATTTTATATTTTTGAAGTT
>NW_011889091.1:578444-580347 GCF_000151845.1 Pteropus vampyrus | reverse complement strand
GTACTATTGCTATGCAAATGAGGCTTTTTGACATTTATGGGATTTGGTGGTTGGGATTAATACTTACTCATCCGCATACCATGTTTCCATAGAGTGGAGGGTTCTTCTCTTCTCTTTCCCAGGAATTAGCAGTGTCAAAATGATACTTAAGCATAGTGGGTACCTGTGCTAGCTCCTGGACACCTCCTATGTAGGTAATACAGGTCAGGCTTGCTCAGCATGACCAGCTGCTCCAAATAAGGGGAAAGGATATGGAAGTTAAGATTCGACCTCAGTTTCTCATAGCATTCTCTAAACTAGTTTTATGGAGCTCTATATTCTTACTTTATCGGCCTCAGTCAATTCTTTGGGTACCTAAAACTTTCAAGGAAGCCAGGAAATGATGAGAGACTCACCAGATTCCCTGTAAAGGCACTGCCCCAGAAGTAAGGTTTTTGTGTCAGCTTTCCTTTCTCGAATCTCTTTTTCATCACTAATTGCAGGGGTTCTCAACTTTGGCATTATTGACATTTTAGGCTGGATAATTCTTTGTTATGGTGGGGAAGGAGTGCACTGTGAACTGGGCGGTATTTGGCAGTATCTCTGGTTTCTACTCACTAGATACCAGTAGCAACCCCAGCCCCCAGATTGTCAAAAGTCCTAGACATTTGCCAGATGTCCCCAGGGGTTAAAAGTTGCCCATGGTAGAGAACCACTGTTTTAACAAATACAGGGATCTTGGGGAATGGAAGATTCCAAAAAGAGAACAATGAATATGTACTCCATAGTTACGCTAGCAATTACTACCTTTCCTAGGATATTGGAAATATTCCATAGCATGCTATCGTTTTCCTCCAGAAACTATAGACAGGACTTTCATTTTATATTTTTAAAGTTCTTTTTTTTTTTTTTCAGTCTCATGGTTCAGAATAATCAATACATTTAAAAATCATTTTTTCCTCAAGGTAGAATAACAAGTCAAAAAAATATCCAGGCTTTGCTTTTCTCCCCTTCTAAACAGTTTTTCTCTAGTCAAGATAGTAAATGGTTTCTGCATCAAGATGAATTCAACTATAAGATGTTGATGCACTCCAGTTAAACAGCTGCCTTTGTTTATTCATCCTGTACAGGCATTTTAAAGTGCAGAAAACCTTCCCTTTATGTCTTTTTCTCTATAGCTACAACAGCACATTTGGAATTACCAGGCTTTCCCAAGGTGGAAAGGACAAAACCATTTTGGGAAGTGATACTTGACTTTTCAAGGGTGAAGTATTTGTCTTTTCTTCTTTACTCACTTATTAAGGAGCAAAAACATAGAGGCTCAGGACTGTCACAGACCCGACTAATGGAACACATGGAATAGGGTATTCGAGGGTCAAGCTGTCTTTATACTCATCAGGCGTGATGAGTATGCCAAACTTATTTCCAATAAACCTCATTTTTATGCCATCCCCAACTCATATTCTCAGCTTGTATTTGGTATTATATATAACAAATTATTGTAATACCAAAATTGTAATGAACAACCTCAAATAGAAAACCAAGGCTATGCTATGTGTTCTTTTATTTACTAGATTTTTTTGTCTTTAATTTGCTTGTTGTGATTTACATAAGTTAATACATCAGTGTTTCAGTTGCAAATTGGCAACTGTTTGTTGATTTATTGATGATAGCCATTCTGACAGGTGTGAGATGATATCTCATTGTGGTTTTAATTTGCATTTGTCTTATTGGTGACCTTAGCATCTTTTCATATGTCTGTTGGCCATATGTATGTCCTCTTTGGAGAAATGTCTGTTCAGGTCCTCTGCCCATTTTTAAACTTGTTTGTTTCTCTAATGTTAAATGGTATGTGATCTTTATGTTTTGGGTATTAACCACTTATTAGATGCGTAATTTGTGACTATCTTCTCCCAGTTGGCAG
>NW_011889091.1:576134-578394 GCF_000151845.1 Pteropus vampyrus | reverse complement strand
GTTTCTCTAATGTTAAATGGTATGTGATCTTTATGTTTTGGGTATTAACCACTTATTAGATGCGTAATTTGTGACTATCTTCTCCCAGTTGGCAGATTGTCTTTCATTTAGTTGATGGTTTCTTCGCTGTGTAGACCTTTTTAGTTTGATGGAGTCTCATTTCTTTCTCTTTTTTCTTTTGTTGCCATTGCCCATAGAGATATATCCACAAAGATGTTGCTAAGACTAATACTAAAGAGTTTACAGCCCGTGTTTTATCCTAGGAGTTTTGTGGTTTCAGGTCTTAAATTTCAGTCTTTAATTCACTTTGATTTTATTTTTGTATATACTGTAAAAAGTTGGTTTCATTTCTTTTTCTTTTTCTTTTGCATGTATCTGTCCCATTTTCCCAGCATCTCTTATTGAAGAGGCTGTCTTTACTGGCTCTTTACAATATACATTGTACATTCTTATCTCCTTTGTCAGATTGATTGACCATATAGGCATGGGTTTATTTCTGGGCTATTTTATTACACTGATATATATATATATGTATATATACACATATATATACATATATATATATGTGTGTGTATATATATATATATACATATATATGTATATATATAAACATATATATATATGTTTATATGCCATTACTGTATTATTTTGATGATTGTAGTTTTCTAGTGTAGTTTGAAATTCAGGAGTGTGATACCTCATTCTTTCTTTCTTGAGGTTTCCTTGGCTATTCAGGGCCTTTTGTGGTTCCATATAAAGTTTAGGATTAGTTGTTCTAGTTCTGAGAGGAATGCTATTGCTATTTTGTAGGAACTGCACTGAATCTGTATTTTGCTTTGGGTGGTAAGGACATTTTAACAATATTAATCCTTCCAATTGATGAGCATGGTATATCCTTCCATTTATTTGTATCCTCTTCAATTTCTTCAGTGTCTTACAGTTTTCAGGGTTCAGGTCTTTCACCGGTTTAAATTTATTCCTAAGTATTTTATGCTATTTGAAGTATTTTATGCTATTTTATGCTATATGAAGCTACTATTAATGGGATTCTTTTAATTTCTCCTTCTGATAGTTTATTATTGGTGTAGAGAAATACAGCAGATCTCTGTATATTGATCTTGTTTCCTGAAAATTAGTGAATTCATTGATCAGCTCTGATAGTTTTTTCAATGGAGTTTTTAGGGTATCCTATATGTAGTGTCACGTCATCTGCAAACAGTAGCTGTACTTCTTCTTTTCTGACTTCGATGCCTTTTATTTCTTGTTTCTTGCTGTGGCTAGGACTCCCAGTAGTATGTTAAACAGAAGTGGTTATTGTGGACGAACTTGTCCTGTCTGTGATTGTAGAAGGAAGCCAGCTTTTCACAACTGAAGATGTTAGCTGGGGTTTGTCATATATAGCCTTTACTACGTTAAGGTATGTCTCCTATACCCACTTTGTCGAGAATTTCTATTATAAAAGGATGGTTTTTGTCAAGGATGTTGAGCTTTTTCTGAGAAACGATTTTTACCGTTCATTCTTTGATGTATCACACTGATTGGTTTATGGATGTTGAACCATCCTTGTATTGCTGCAATAAATCTCCCTTCATCATAGGGTATAATCCTATAATGTATTGTTGAATCCAGTGTGCCAATATTTTGTTGAGAAATGTTGCATGCATGTTCATCAAGAATATTGGCCTGTAGATTTCTTTTTATCTAAGATGTTTGTTTGGTATCGGTATCAGGGCAATACTTGTTTTGTAAAATGAGTTTGGAAGAGTTCCTCCCTCTTCAATTTTTTGAAATAGTTTAAGAAGGATAGGCATTAATTTTTTCAATGTTTGCTAGAATTCACCTGTGAAATAATTTGATTCTGGACTTTGTAGAGTTTTTTGATGACTGCTTCAATTTCATTGGTAGGAATTGGTCTGTTTAGATTTTCTGTGTCTTTCTGTTTTAGTCTTAGAAGGTTACGTGCTTCTAGAAATTGATCCATTTCTTATAGATTGTTGAATTTTTTGGCCTATAATTGTTCTAAGTATTCATTAATGATTCATTGTATTTCCGTTCTTTGTTTGTTCTTCTTTTTCTATTCCTTTAAGTATAAAGTTAGATCATTTTTGAGACATTTCTTGTTTCTTGAGGCTTCTCAGTTTTGGAAGGCTCTAAGTTTCATAAAACTATTAATGACTTTAGAAGGCAGCAGTCTGGTGAGAAAGAACTTGGGAATCATTGTAAAATATTCTCTAAGGATACTCATTCAATATATTGCTGA
>NW_011889091.1:574879-576084 GCF_000151845.1 Pteropus vampyrus | reverse complement strand
GGAATTGGTCTGTTTAGATTTTCTGTGTCTTTCTGTTTTAGTCTTAGAAGGTTACGTGCTTCTAGAAATTGATCCATTTCTTATAGATTGTTGAAATTTTTGGCCTATAATTGTTCTAAGTATTCATTAATGATTCATTGTATTTCCGTTCTTTGTTTGTTCTTCTTTTTCTATTCCTTTAAGTATAAAGTTAGATCATTTTTGAGACATTTCTTGTTTCTTGAGGCTTCTCAGTTTTGGAAGGCTCTAAGTTTCATAAAACTATTAATGACTTTAGAAGGCAGCAGTCTGGTGAGAAAGAACTTGGGAATCATTGTAAAATATTCTCTAAGGATACTCATTCAATATATTGCTGAGGCCAAAAGGTCAAATAAAATATTAAGCATTATCAAAGAAGATACTGAATACACATTCTGATACATTTGTACTGTAAATACAGTGGGCAGTTTTTGACAGTTAACAACAAAAAAGATATTAGAGTTAGAGAAACTCAGAAAAAAAGCAACTGGGAGGAGAGAGAGACAATGAGAAAGAGAGAGAGAGGGAGAGACAAATGAAGAAGGAGGAAGAGGAGGAGGAGGCGGAGGAGGAGGAAGAGGAGGAGGAGGAGGCGGCGGTGGCGGAGGCGGCAGCAAGGGGAAGGAGGAGAGCAGGGGAGAGAGGAAGGGAAACCTCACAAGTGAGCACGAGGGTGCCCACATGTGTACGAAATATAGGTCTGAGGAAGAAGAGATTGGGAGACTGGGTTGTGAGTTAGACCTACATTTGGAAAACGAAAGACTGGGAAGGAACTTGATTAATATCCATAAAATCACAAACAACCTAGATATTAGAAAGAAGGGCATGTTAAAAAAAATCTTGAAGACCTAGGATGAGAGAAGTTTCTTTAGAATCTTGAGAGAGACATTTAATATTAATACAGAAAAGTATTGGTTAGCTAGGTTGAAGACAACCTGTTGAAACATGTTAAGAGGTGCTGTAGTTAGGGAATGAAGACAATCAAAAAGGGTTGGGATGTAGATATTTAGGATTGACAGTTATGACTCTCATGAAAAGCAGGGATAGATCTAACCTTTCTTTGTTGAATTTAGATTGGAATCGCAAGTTGGATGGATTAAATATGGATCTGATTAAGGAAATTCTTATTTTCATGTCTCAATGTTGATAATTAGAATTAAATTACATATGATGATTTTCAACCACCA
>NW_011889091.1:570907-573994 GCF_000151845.1 Pteropus vampyrus | reverse complement strand
AAAGCTGTGAAATGTAGGAGCTGATAATAACAAAGAATTAAGCCCTAATAATCAAAACACTCCTTACCAACTTTGGCCATTTTCCTCTCCAAAATACAGCTAGATAAAAATGTAATATGTTGGTTTAGACCAATTATTTTCAGGCACTTCCAAAAAAAAATTCTTGGCATCTTTTCTTCAAAGAAACTTTCTGGAGAAACCTAATATGTAAAACACAAAAGCTAGGTCCTTGAGCTGACATTGGGGAGGAGTGGGAAGTCTAGTTGGGCGGTGTAGAGTTCTCCCTTTTTGGAGACATCCTGTCTCTTCTGAAGGCAGCCTAGACATTTTTGTGTTGAACTGGAAGGACATTTAATAAATTTGTGATTTAGCTTATTGTAAATTTTGGCTAAAACGTTGAAATAATAAGGCATAAAAGACCTTACATGTTCCCAGCCTCCCAGTTTAAAAATATGCATTTTTAAGTTTTGTCAAGCCAGTACCTTTTGAATACTGTTTTTATTCAAAGTAGGCTAAATCCATGTTCTCTAAAATGTATTGGCAAAGAACCTCAAATTGATTTTTTTTATTCAGTTCCATTTTAGTAGCTAATATCTTTCTGTTGCATTCTTTATGGCGCCAACAGATATAGAATTTATAAAGCTACCTAGATGACAAGGAATAAATATGCTACAGTTATTTTGAAACTGGGTTTGAAATTGAAACTAGCCAATATTTTTTCCACTTGAAGAGACTGAACATATGTTATTTGTAATAAAACCTAGCATTATTGGAGAGAATGCCAGTCCTAAGAACCAAATAGGTTAAATGATCTGTTACCTTTATTCTTTTTTCTATCATTTTTCACTTTAAGTGCTTTCACATTTATTGGTCTCTAGGGGAAGCTCTGGTTCCCCTTTCATTATTTCAGGTTCTGAAGAAAAGGGGACTGATATGGATGATTTAATTATTGAACAAATGTTTACAATGGCCACTTCTTACTAGGCATTAAGTTATGCTCTGATACTTCAGTGATGAGCAAACGAGAGGAGGCTCAACATTCCTGCACTCGTGGAGCTTAAACTTGAGGGGGGGTGGGGAAGAGGAGGAGGAGGAAGGAACAGATAGATATATTTATATAACCACATGATATTAAATTATAATTTGTAACAAGCGTTATGAAGGAAAGTATAGAAAAGAATAAAATTCTATATCAGAGAGACCTAATTGGTCTCAGGAAAGGAAATATCTCTATGTGGAACTCATGTTGGAACACTTAACTTAAAATAAGAGTGGTAAGACCTCCGAGAATCGAAAGTTAAATCAAGAAGTTTATCATATGGATGGGATCCTCAGAGAAAGAGGAGATCTTTAGGAAAACCTGGAGTTTAGAAGTCCCACCACTGTATGTTTCTAGTCTATGTAAGAAGTGATGGAAACCACTTTTTGAGAGAATGAGAAGTCTGAATGGGTTGTGCATTTTTTTCTTACAGGGTATGGGAATCATAATGTCACAATAAACTTGTTGACTCCCAGCTGAATTTAAAGTTGGACTCCAGGCTGCACACTGATGAGGCTGAAGTTATAGCACATTTTTTAAAAAATTTCTTTTATTCTACTACATTCTTATAGCTAACACTATATTGACTTAGATATGGCCTATGACTCTGAGTTCCAATGTGGTACTAGATTCTAATTGTACTTTTGTCTGAGAAATGATTTTGCATATTATTTGACTCTTGAATTGTAAATTTCTTCCACCTTTACACATGGGCTAGTTCTAGGGATTTGCTCGTGTTTGTTAGATTTCGTAAGAGTTGAGCCAAAGCTATGATACATTTATGTTTTCCGTTGATTGTCTTCAACTCGAGGAACTGGGTCATGGAAGATTTGGGGTTAGAAAAGTCACAACTCTGGAAGAGCTGAAAGAAAATATCTGCTGAAGGTAAAACCCAGATTCTAGCTCGGTACCAACATTAAATGCTTCTGATGAAACTGAGCAGAATAAGAAGTACAAAGAACTGAGGAAAGAGATATGCTTTTATATATATTTTAGGATCGTCATTTTCCGTGGGTCAGTAGAGGAGGAATTTACTTTAGAAAAAAATTAAATTGATAATGTGAAGCTTTTTATTAAAATGTCAGGCATTTGTGCAAATATGAGATTTGGGCATTTATATTCTCAAGGTTGTGTTTTCTGAGTTATCTTCATACTTGGTTCATATCATTTAACCTTTTCAGGTATGCTTGAGAAATGGGATGAGACTGTGTTCCATTTGGCTTTGGGGTAAATATAATTAATTTTCAGTCCTGACCAATCTTACAGGCTTCTGTGACAATACAAAAACATGTTTTTAAACCGAGAGGAGTTCCACCTAATGTTTTCATTGGTTCTAGCAGACACATAGAATCAGTGTTAAGATTTGGAAAATCAAGCATAACTTTTTTGACTGACCCCCACTGTGGTTCATAGGAAACAAAACAAAGTGTGATATATTATTAGCCATAAGGATCCCTTTCACACCTGTTCCAAGGATGAGTCAAAATCATAGGCAGGGACATTTATTGAGCCAAAGTGCTACAGGTTTTCAGTGAGGGGGCTGAGCATAATGGTAAAGACTTGGGCTTCTGCCTGACATGCCATAGTAGATATCTGACATCTTTGTTTGTCCAGCATCTATTTCTTCTTTTTTTGCAGAAAGATCCTGCTTTCTCATGGATTGCTCTTTCTCCATCCTATATGGTCTAGCTAAGACAATCACTCAAGATGTCCCAGCTCTCTGTCTAAGAGTGGGCAGTGACTCAAACAAGTCCAATGGGGTTGCTCCTGGGAATTTGAATTTAGGCCAGTGCTTCTTTACCTGCATCACTAAGACATACACGATTTCAGTTGACCATGGACCTCTTATTAGGAAATGTTATTAGATTTTAAAAGCAATCCAGAAAAACGTGATTCCAGGATCGAAAATTGTTGGAGCTGAGTCATTTTTAACCCTAGAGACCTAAAAGACTGTGGGAAATGCCGCTCCGCAGATCCTCAGAGCTGTTCTAGTGTGCATCCTTCCGAAGAATTCTGTGAAGTACTTCACTTCCCCCCACCATTCTGGT
>NW_011889091.1:545272-570857 GCF_000151845.1 Pteropus vampyrus | reverse complement strand
TTTCTTCTTTTTTTGCAGAAAGATCCTGCTTTCTCATGGATTGCTCTTTCTCCATCCTATATGGTCTAGCTAAGACAATCACTCAAGATGTCCCAACTCTCTGTCTAAGAGTGGGCAGTGACTCAAACAAGTCCAATGGGGTCGCTCCTGGGAATTTGAATTTAGGCCAGTGCTTCTTTTCCTGCATCACTAAGACATACACGATTTCAGTTGACCATGGACCTCTTATTAGGAAATGTTATTAGATTTTAAAAAACAATCCAGAAAAACGTGATTCCAGGATAGAAAATTGTTGGAGCTGAGTCATTTTTAACCCTAGAGACCTAAAAGACTGGGAAATGCCGCTCCGCAGATCCTCAGAGCTGTTCTAGTGTGCATCCTTCCGAAGAATTCTGTGAAGTACTTCACTTCCCCCCACCATTCTGGTGCTTGTCACGAGGGCACCAACAGACTAGTATGCTCCTGTTATATCCTTTGGGATTGACTTTCTTTGGATAGACCTCCTTGGCTTGCTCTTTTCATGCCTCGGAGTGGCACACCCTCCTGGGAGAGGTCTATGGAAAGGGGCAGAGTAGGCTGCTGAACTTGGTTTTAGTGTAGGCTGTGGGCCAGAGGTGCCAAGAGAGTCTCTTGGCCTCCACATCATCCAGTCCTGTTCATCAGGACTAGAGGTTCTTTAACAGGACTTGAAGTAAATCCACACAGCAACAAAATAATGAGCTTTTCCTCCCCATTCTCTTTGTGTATGTCTCTCTTGTGAACTTGTAGTGATGCTAAGTTGGCTGGTTAAGGTGGAAGAATTATAACCAAATGTCACTAGAGATGTGATTAAAGAAACCCATTATCTTGAGTAATTTTACAAAACTTGATGAGATCAGGAGGGCACAGATCACTTCCACTTTACAGATGCATAAACGTCAGCTCAGAGTCTATGTGGCATCATGGTATCAGGACAGATCTCAGGACATTTAGTCCAGTGCTCTGTCTCCTGCACTATTGAAGTCATATCATATATTTTGATTGGCCATGGATTGAGATTCTGTGTTAAAGATTTTTAAATTAGGCAGGCTGTCGGAAAGGAATTGCTTGTTAAATATCCTTTGTCCCTGCCCCCACACACTGTGAATAATCCATTTATATTGTTTCAAGTCCCTGCTTGCAAATGTTAGGTTGAGCTACATAAAATTGCTGTTTGGTAGGTGAAAAACTGCTGACTGTTGGGTATTTAATGTGATTCAGCTCATACCGTTGAGGTATTTAATTTCGTCTCTTATTACTGTCGCCCTCACTCAGCCACACTGGCTTCCTCACACAGAAAGTTCTTGCCTTAGGACCTTTGAACTTTCTGTTTTCTCTTTCTTGATTGCTCTTCTTCCAGTTAATCACCCCTATCCTCACTTTCTTCAGGAATTTTATGCAAATACTATCTTTCAATGAGGCCTTACTTCACTATCCAGTCTAAAATTTCAATCCCCTGTATCTCCAGCATCTAAAATAGTGCCTGACAGATAGTAGATGCTCAATAATATATGTGGAATAAATAAATGTGGACTAACTGGTAGTAGCTATAAATCCATGGGCCCAGATATTTGAAAACACCACATTGGTAATTTTCACTCTGTTTTGTGCCCCCAAAAGGGTCTCTAGCTATGGCACAGAGTGTGAGGAGGTGAACAAGGAGCTATAACTGTTGCCCATCCCTTTTCTGTTCAAACAGGAAACCTCAGCTTTTGTCTCTCTTATATGTTGGGTTGCAGGTAATCTTTCATTAGGAAAAAGATTTGTGCAAATACTAAGTTTCAAACCATTAATTTGGAGTAACAGGAAAAGAAATGTTTACAAGTGATGGTGTAGTTCTGAGCTAAAATATTGTGGTTACCAGTGTTTTTTCACCACCCCATGAGGTGAGTGTAATGGGAGGGAGTTGTGAGGAGTAAGTATCAAAAGCCACAAATCCAATGAGTATTATATTTGAGAGATTTTAAGAATTGTTATTGAAATATAAAAGTTACTATATTTTAATGAATTGTTCAAAACTCCCTCTTCCTCCTCCCTAGGTATATTACTCTATTATTAACTCTCCATGTGATTGAAAATTCTTAGCTGGGGAAGGGGATAACAGTGTTATTTATGTAATTATGTTTTGCTTGGAAATTGACCTAAGTTCTATATTATCCAGAAGCAAAAATAAGTGGGCATAGGAATAACAAGTTTTAGTTCACATTCTCCAAAATATGTGTATATTCAACACAATTTTAAACACATGATGACGTGGAAATTATCAAGACCATGATGTAAAAGCGTTAGAAGAAGCTGTGTGAGAGCAAGATGGTGAACCATGGAGAGAAAATAATCAAAAGATATGTCTGTCTCTATTTTCCATTAACCCGGCCCAGAGCCCTGCCACATCGCTGCCTCATAGTCTTTTAACAAATGAATTGCACATCCAAGGGAGTATGAGCCAGAGATATGCAGGGCCACACAGCTAAACATTTGAATTAGAATCAGAATACAAATCACTGAGTGCTGCCTTAATCTGCTTTTCTATGATATGCTGCCTCCTTCTTAAAACTCCTTCAAAATGGACATAAATGTACTACAGATGTTAATACAGAACTTTTATTGAAAATGTAAACATATAAAGCAAACGAGCAAACTTTAACTGACCTGTCTAGATTTACAAACTGAAAAGGAACATGCTCACCACAGTAAGTGTTAGTCAAATAATTACCTAATAATTCTTGGAATAGAAGACTAATTAGGATAGAAAGAATATCATTTATCATGCCACTGTAGACATGTAAGACTACCAGGGGCAAACAGATGGGAACATAGAAAGAAAAGTCTACATGATAGTTACAGCAGAGTGAATGAAATTCTTGTGCATGAAGAGAACATCTGAGTGGGTAAGACAGAGGAGAGGCTCCAGTGATCACATAAAACGTCAAAGGTGGCTGTTGTGAAATGAGCTCCTCGGTTTATTTTTTTTTGCCTTTGCATTGTTTCTGTTAAACAAACGTAATGGTCCTTCACCTGTTTTGGTCCAGGGGCCTTTTGAAAATTGAATTAAAATTATAGACTTTCTCTCTGGAAAAAAATGCCAGTAAGCACAGTGTTTTCAAAGGCCCACCAACTGGTGTGCAAAATCGTAGCTTTCCTTGTTTACTTATAACTGCATTTAATCTCTGTCTGAAGCCTGCATTCTGCCTCATACCAGGAACCTAATCCAGCTACGGACACTGAGCCATTCCTTCAGTGACTTCTTCAGGATTTGAGGTTTAAAATAACAACAAAATTATAGTATTACCGTCTCTCTTCCTCCTTCTGAAGTTACTTCTAAACCTTGGGGCTCTGCTTCCTGTGCTTGATCTGCTTTGAGCGGGTATCCCTGAGACATATAGCTGGCATGTTGGGGCTTTTAGTCATTGGTTTTCCTTGCAGAGCTGCCATGTCCCTATCATGCTCAAGTGCACAGTCTTTGGTTCTGATCAGTGCTGCATCTTCTTGTCCAGACTACTAGATTCTCACTGTCTCAGGGCCTGGAAAAGTGTGGCTGCTTTCCTGCTTCTCTGTAATTGAGGAGCCTGGGGGCTTGTCCAGGTCCTTTCTGCCTCAAATGCTAAATGAAAGACCCCACCCCTCACACCTTGTTCCTGCTCCTGGCACATGTGTGGACCTCCATCCCTTTACTATTTAATCTTTAAACACTTAAACGCAAAAAGCAGTATAATAAACCACCTCTAAATGTCGTGGCTTGAAATAGCAATCATATTTGTACAGGTCTGCAGGTTAGACTGGGTTCAGCTGGATGGTTCTCTTGGTCTCTGTTGGACTTTCTCATGTTTTTGTGGTGAGATGCAGGTCAGATGTGAAGCTTCTGAAGATTGGCTGGCCATCTAGGAAGCTGGCCTGGGCTTGTTCGGTTGGAGGCAGCAGAATCTCTGGAGAATGAGGGAAGTGCTATGGGCTGAATTATGTTCCTCCAAAATTTGCATGTCGAAGCCCTAGCTCCAAGTACCCCAGATCGTGACTGTATTTGGAAATAGGAGCTTCAGTGAGGTGATTAAGTTAGAATGAGGCCATTAGGGAATGTTCTAATTCAGTGTGACTGATGTTCTTATAAAGAGGAAACTTAGACACATAGAGAACCACTAGAGGTTCACACACATATTGAGAAGCTTGTCTGAGGCCATAGCAAGAGGGTGTCCATTTGTAAGCCAAGGCGAGAGGCCTCAGAAGAGGCCAAACCTGTCAATGCCTTAATCCTAGACTTCTGACATCCTAAACTATGAAAAAATAAGTTTCTGTAATTTAAGCCCCCCAGTCTGTGGTATTTTGTTATGGCTGCCCTAGCAAACTAATACAAGAAGCATATGAGGTTTCTTACAGCTTGGGTTCAGAACTGGCACAACTTTACTTCAGCTGTATTATATCAAAATAAGTCACAAGGCCAGCCTAGCTAGGAGGTCACATTACAAATGGTTATTGCAGGGAGGGAAAGAATTGTAGCCATTTTTAGAAACAATCTGTTACGGTAATTCAAATGCTAAGGAATCATACAGAATAGAAATAGAGGTTAATGCAGAAAAAGTTGTTGGGTACTTTAATCTGCAAATGAAATGTATCCAAAACGTATTTCTGTTTGGTTGGAGTAGAAAAGGCTAACTGATGTTCATCCTGTGGCTTGCATAATGAAAATATGCCCACCTACTCCAAGGAGGTCCTACTCTTTGTAGTGTGAACCAAAATGCCTTGATAAATGACCCAAATGTGGGAGCAATAGCATTTTTCCTTTACAGATCAAGTTATATCATTAGATCTTAAATAATTTATATTATCACGTCATTAATTTTCACAGGAATAGTTGCCAAACTTTTGTCATTGACAGGCTGGAATGGTAGATGAGGTCAGAGAAGGCCCCTAACTTAATGTGTATAAATCCGTATAAATATAAATATGTATACATATAAATATGTATAAACATAAACATAAACCTACCAAACCTTTAAAGTAGGGTCTGTGTCTCATTCTCCTTTGCATCTCTCCAAGATCATGACATGCTTTACAGAGAAGATGCTCAAATATTGAAGAATTAATAATATTGGCTTCTATAGCGGAGGCTGCCGTCATCAGTATGTCCTGCCTCATGTCACTGAAAAACTTATAATTATTTTTTACTTCGGATTACAGAATTAGGCTATAATCAGGGTTAGAAAAATTCATGTGGTGGACTGCAGAATTAAAAAAAAATGTTGCATTTCTTTGATCAATAGTCTTTAAATATCGGTTCTATATTTGTTTAGAGGGAGAAGCTGATTTATTACTAACAAAGTTTTCCTTTTCTGTCTGTCTCTTTTCTTTCTCTCTCTTTCCCTCCCTCTTTTCTTTTTTCTTTCCTTTCTCTTTTCTTTCTTTCATCTTCTTTTCCCCTTTTTACTTTCTCCTAAACAAAAATTCACTTCAACGAGAGCATTAGGGAACAATGAAGGATTTACTGAAGTGACACAGGGGGTGACTAGGCATTACATAGTGCCAGCTGTTTCGCTGATTGCAGCCTGTGCTCAATGAGCCCTGCCTGGCCTTCCCTGTCCCTCTCTTCATCCTCACAGCTACCGGTGTTCTTCTGTGTCTCTTCTCCCATTTATGCTCTGCCTTCTTGTTCCTGCCTCACAATTTCTTGATCTCTTACTGGGATTCTCAGTATCTCCTCATCCTTCCTAGGCAGAGCGATTTAGTTATGTAACAGCTCTAAATTCAAACTGATATTCTCACTCAGTTAAAATTGCCTACAGTAACATCAAAGGCCATTATAAGAAGGGCAGAAGTGTTACTTTTGTTTACCCAATAGAAGTTCCTTCAGATACCAAAATCCTTTTTCCTTAGAAGGCAGTAGCAAACAGAACATGATAAATTTACTATGAGTAAATTTCCATTAAAATTCAAAGTAAGCAATTTCTTCCATGACCTACGTAGGAATTGAGGACTATTTACATTTTGCCGTTTTGTAAAGAGTTTATTTTTGTATGTAAACTTGAATTAAGATGATTCCCATGATACTTCATCAACTCTTATAGAGTGGAGTCTTGGAGGTATTCAACTTGTCAAACCTTTTATTCTCTCTTACTTATTGTGATAATGGAATTAACAGTATCTATAGAGAGATCACTGACAGCAGTAATTGGGATATGAAAGCTTTAACCTACATCTGCTCCCATCTGAACACTCAGTTAATCACATTGGTTAGCCCGAGTTATTCCGGTGCAGAGAGCTGTGGCCTGCAAACATTACCCACTTGGTACTAAAATGTTCATCAGCTGCTATAGAAACAATGTTTTAGAATGTAATATTACTTTAAAATAATTTTGTTTTGCTCAAACTTGGAGGAATTAAAAAGTATATCAACTCGATTTTCTATTTTTAAAATTGTTCTCAAAAAGGCATCTCTTGTGAAACTTAAGAGCTAGATTGCTCTCTACCTTCTCTCTTATACACAAAAATCATCTTGGGGGTCATCTTGGAAATGGAAAGAAACAACTACACGAGTACATGCACACACGCATGTACACATGCATACACACATGCATGAACAGGTAGAATGGTATGCTGACAAGGGTGAGTTGAAGGGCGTATTTTAAAACTGTCACTGTGTAAAATATTAATCTCTATTTGCCCATCTCACCCTGACTTGAAATTTTAATCACTTCATGATTTTCAGGGAGGACTCTGAAAATTGAAAACGTCAAGTGCCTTTTAGTTACCTCATCAGATTATATTGGCACCAACTGATCTTACACCAGTAGCTGCTGTGGGGTCAGTTCTGTGCAGGATCTTACTAGCTTCACACAGATGCAACACAACAGCACTTTAGCTCAGGCTTCTCTCTTCGTGACCTAGGTTCTCTCTAACGATGGTACGGTGACAGGAGTGGAAGCGGGAAGGGAAGGTTGTGGGTAGGACACTGTGAGAACTAACACTGTGGGAACATGCAGGGAGTTCAAGTCTTAGAGGCTGAATGGCGTGAAAGCTTCTTTTCCCTTCTAGTCAATATTCTTTGAAATAACTGAAAAGACTGGGTATTTTCTATTTTTTCCCCCAAAGACTAAAACAATCCATAATTGCAATGGAAAATAAGAAAATGTGAAGAGTCTTAGAAGATAGAAAAATTGAGATTATATTGCAAAAGAATCAAGAGCAGAGAAAACCACGTCTCAACATCCATCTCAAATCTGCCTGTATTTTTCCATTGTCACTTTCCTAGACCGAAGTACCTTACTGGGGTTCTACCTGGTCTTTCTGCTTGGCTCTGGTCCTCCTATAATTCTTTCTCCACACTTTTCCTACCTTAGGGCATTCCCTCTGCCTTTGATGCTCCTTACCTGGCTCCTTCTCATTCTGCAGATCTCCCTTTATATACTGCCTTCGTAAGTCAGAGAGTCTTCTGATCTCCTGATCTAAAGTCATCTCCTCCTTCTGCTCACCTCCCATCACTCTTTATTCCATTGCTCTGTTACTTCCTTTATGGCATTTAACAAATTTGTAACAATTTTATTTTTTGTTTGTTTCGTGTTAGTGGCTGGTTCTCCCATGAGAGTATCAGTAGCCTGAGGGCGGGGACCTGGTCTATTGTCTTAATTGCCTTATCTTGGGCTGGTGGCATAGTTAGTGACACACAGGGTCGAAAGAATGGCACATTGCTTAGGGTTCGTCAGTCTACAAGTATTGTGCCAACTGTAGAAATAGATATTGGGAATCAAGAGGAAGGAGACAGAATCCTGCCTTCAAAAAGTTCTCTGTGGAGAACATCATGTGCTTCCTATTTTCTGATTCATAGTTTGATCATTTGTGCTAGATATTTTATTTTTGCTGTTAGACTTTAGCACTCTGCATGCAGGATCTCAATCATTTTTGTATTCTTACTGAGACTAGCATAGACCATAAAAATAAAATATTTTGAATGCATTTTAAAAGTTTCTAAGGGGGCTTTATAAATATGATGATGATGATGATGGTGATGGTAATGGTAATGGTTAATTGTCCTGTAAACTACAATCTATGTTCATTAACGATTTGTTAATGACAAAGTGAAGAGAGAGAATGTCTACAGAAAAGGGTGAGAGGAAGATGGTGGTATTGGTGAAAAGGTAGAATCAGAGTGGGTGACGAGCAAAGTGATCAAAAGAAAAATTGAATTTGAGAGTCGAATCCCATATTGCTGTAAGGACACGCTTCTACTGTTCATTTTCTTTCCTGGAACTTTAGAATAATTCAGTAATAATCATTTTTTAAATGTCTGTAGGAAGCTAAAGAATGAGTCTCAATGCAGTTTTAACACCATCAGAACAAAAAGTTCACAAACCGTACATGTTTGTCTACTTAAAACTTTACCTCATTTTCCAGCTTGTGTGAGGAGGTCACACGAATCAATTAAAAACATACATACAACAGCAATCATTTAATTGTGATCTTTTGGGAGAAGGCAATCATGTGTTAGTTTCACTGATGTGAGCTGGGAAGCCTGGAAACAGGATGCACCTGTAATTTTATTATTAATGAAGACCAATTTAAATAATTCACTTCCTATTATGTTTACTAAGCCAGTGGGGACCAGTATAGCCAGAGATAATATCACTGCCTAAGACAAAAAAGACTCCAGCTGCTCATTACCAGTTAGTTTGCCAAAAAGGGATTAGGCTACTACATGTAGATTTACAAAAATGCTGTTTTTGATCTAATTGTTAATAAATGTAGTTTAATGATGACGAAGTGAGCTAATGACATGAAAGTCCCTGTAAGGTAAGACCTGGTACCTTTTCAGATTGGGCATACCTCTAGACATCATGGAGCCATTTTACATATACTTTAGAAAGCTGAAGGAAATTTATGTGTTTGTGTGATTTCATGTGAATGCTCATCAAAGGGAGTTTCATCAGAGGAGAATTTTAATAATCAAGTGGATAGAATGATCCTTTCTGTGAATAATAGGCAGCCTCTTTCCCTAGCCACCCTGTCATTGCCTGATGGGCTCATGGACAAAGTGGCCATGTTGGCAGGGATAGAGGTTATGCATGGGCTCAGCAACATGCACTTCCACTCATCATTGTTGTCCTGGCTATGGTCACTACCAGCAGCAGAGATCAACACTGAGACCCTAATATAGCACTATTTCCTGGGGTGATTAGCCAGCTACCTGAAAGCTAGTCGATTACATTGGACCACTTTCATCAGGAAAGGGCAGTGCTTTTCTCTTATTGGAAGTGATACTTACTTGGCATACAAATTTGTACACAGCATTGTTTCTGATCAAGGAACTCACCTCACAGCAAAATAAATGTGACAGTGGCCACGCTCATGGAATTCATTGGTCTTATTATGTTCCCCACCATTCAGAAGCAGCCAACTTGATAGAGCAGTGCAGTGGCCTTTTGAAGACTAAATTACAGTGCCAACTAGGTGGCAGTATCTTGAAGGGATGGGGCAAAGTTCTCAAGAAGGCTCTACATGCTCTGAATCAGCGTACAATAAATGGTGCTGTTTCTTCCATAGCCAGGAGTCAGGGGTCCAGGAATCAAGGAGTGGAAATAGGAGTGGCACCATTCACCATCATAGTAAGAGACAAGCAAAAATTTTTCTACCTGTTCCCCTGATGTTTTGCAATAGGAGTGGCACCATTCACTATCATAGTAAGAGACAAGCAAAAATTTTTCTACCTGTTCCCCTGATGTTTTGTACCATTCACTATCATAGTAAGAGACAAGCAAAAATTTTTCTACCTGTTCCCCTGATGTTTTGAGTAGAGGTCTTAGTTCTAGAGGGAAGAATGCTTCTAGCAGGAGTTACAATAATTCCATTGAAATGAAAGTTAAGACCTGACCACTTTTGGCTCCTTATGCTTTTGAATCAACAGGAAAAGAAGGAAGTTTTGTGTGGGCTGGGGTGATTGATCTGGATTATTAAGGGGAAATTGTACTGGTATTCCACAATGGAGATAAGGAAGAGTATGTCTGGAATACATGAGACCCCTTAGGCTGTCTCTTAGTATTGTGATGCCCTATGAATAAGATCAAGGGAAAACTACAACAACCCAATTCAGGCAGGTCTACTAACGGCTCAGATGCTTCAGGAATGAAGGTTTTGGTCATCCTGCCATGTAAAAAACTATGCCCTGCTGAAGTTCTTGCTGAAGGCAAAGGGAATACAGAATGGGTAGTAGAAGAAGGTAGTTATAAATATCAGCTACAATCACTTGACCAGTTATAGAAATGAGAACTGTAATTATCATGAATATTTCTTCCTTATTTTTTATGACTACATTTGTATATATATATATATACACACACACACATACATACATATAATATCTTTGTTTTCTCTCTGTTCTTATCATGTAACACAGGTGTATTTACTTGATAGAAATATTTAAGTACTGTTGATTTTACATCATACTATTTAAGTTACAGAATATCAGGAAAAAGTAAACATCACTCAAGGAATTTACCTCTTCTTCTGAAGAAGGTATTAATGCATTTTTGGTTGTACACAGGATAGTTGTATCATGTTAGATGGAATTATGATTTGGTTATTGTCTTTATCTGGAGATTATGGTTTAAGGAGATGTGTATGGGTGCCAAGCTCATGAAGGGTAGATTCATGATGGTTAATTTTATGTGTCAACTTGACTGGGCAAAGGGATGCCCAGATAGCTAGGAAAACATTATTTCTGGGTGCGGCTGTGAGGATATCCCTGGAAAGAAATTAGCATTTGAATTAACAGACTGAGTAAAGCAGATGGCCTTCCCCAGTGTGGGTGGTCATCATCCAGTCTACTGAGGTCCTGAATAGAACAAGGCAGAGAAAGGGTACTTCGCCTTTTCTGCTTGAACAGAGGCATACATTTCTCTTGCCCTCTGACATAGGTGCTCTTGGCTATTGGACTTTTGGAATCAAATCAGAACTTATACCATCAGCCTCCCAATTCTTAGGCCTTCAGACTTGGACTGAATTACACCACTGGCTTTCCTGGGTCTCTAGCTTATAGACAGCAGATTGTGGGCCTTCTCAGCTGCCATAAGCCTATTCCAATAATAAATCTGGGTTGGACTGCAGATAGCTTGGGTCAGAATTCTCTATTGACTTGCAGTGTGATCTCGGGCAAGTCATTTAAGTTCTATTAGTTTCCATGTACATAAAATGGGAAGATGAATAATGATTGTTATGATAGTTAAATGATAAAATATATGTAGAACTCCTTATCATGCTGCACAATGCCCTTCACAAGTACACCTCCACATGCCTTTGTAACACACAGTAAATATGTAATAAATATTAGCTACTATGACTGGAATTTCTCAAGGTAGAATTAGTTCCTCTCACCTCTTGGATCTCTAAAGATAGGGGCTCTGGCATCTAGAATATTTGCTCATTTAGGATGAATGATGTCTCAAATTCCTGGGAAATGACTTGGGAAATCTTCATAGTAAAGACAAGGAAAATAATTTCTTTATTTCTTTAGTGTCCTACCCTGGGGATACAAAGTGACCAGTTTGTTAAGCAAAGCTGCTGTCACTAAAATAAAAAGAAATTATATTTTTGTCTCCTCTGCTCTTTCAACTTTCTCAGGCACTGGATAGGAACCCATCAAGTCCTATGGTGAGTCTGTTCACTCTTGAGTAATAGACATTCTCTCACTCACCTGTTGTAACTCAAGTCTCAATTTAGTAGAATTTCCCACCGAACACATGATGAATGCTCTAAAGTTCATTTAGTGTTATACATTTTCCTTGCTGCAGCTCTGCCTGCTTCAGACTGGAAACCTACAGTGGAAAAATGAGTGTGGTACTAGATAACGATGAACAAAATACAGCCCTTTTTCTCAAGGAGTTCACTGCCTTTTGGGGAAACAGACAAATGGTAGACTGGATTACAGTGTGACGTATGCCGTGATTGAGGTATGCTTATGGGCATAGCAAGGCAGAGGAAGGTGCTGAAATCAAGCTGTGAAATGAGGAAGCCTTCCTTTCAGAGTTGAGACATGACCAAAGCTGAGTCTCAGGACTGACTGGCAGATACTTCCTGATGGAAGAAGCAGAATGTATAAGCCAGGGAGAAGATCATTAACTTAAGCATCATTTGTCAAAGGGATCGACTTTGCTGTCGATCCCAAGGGAGTCTCTTTTATCTATAGCACTAGTAAAATATGACCACACAATGTAGGAATGGGATATGGTGTAGATATGTATTTGATTACGGGATTAGATTAGATATGTAAAAGATTGTGCGTTGATATTTTGGGTTCTACCATTTACTAGTTGCATGACGTTGGGGAAGTTGCTGAATCTCTTTGAGCCTTAGTTTTTCATCTAAAATGGGGGAGGATCATTACCAGTGTCAAAGGATACACATTTAAATGAGAAAATGTATCTGTAAAGTCCTTTGCACTAAGCCTGGTGCTTAGTTTGGGCTTAATAATTACTAGTTCATTTACTGAAACTATATTTCACTCCCTGCTTTTACTTTATAGTGAGGACAGATGGGAGGAGCAAAAGCTATAAAGCAGAATCAGGAACAGCCTTTTTAGGCCTGAGACAGCATGAGCCTGGATTAGCATGTTGGTGCTGGGTATGGGAGAAAACTTCATATAGGTGGAAACAACGTCCTGAAAGAAACAGACTCGTTGTGTCTGTTGTCATTGTTACTTTTCAATTATATTTTTACTCGCCCACTCACTGATTATGTTTGTTTGGGCTGGCTTCAGGGTACATCATCATTTTCATGGTATTTCAAATGCAGCTTTGAACACAGTTTGAGATCTTCAAACAGAAGTTATTTCTGTCCAAAAAATGATTTCTACATTAAAATAAGCCACCACCTGGGAGATTATAACTGAGAGGCATCATTACTTTATTAGTTAAGCCAATAATTGTTGAAGCTAGATTAGTCCAGATGAATAGATAGTATGTGATTTTAATTGTTTTTGATTTCTAACACAGATTATTTTGGTTTAACTAAAATTGGTCTTCATTTATTTGAAGCACTCTACCTAGAAAGGTAGGGGGAATGAATTTAATCTACATATGGGAGAATCATCATGAGAAATGTCATGGAAATGGCATCAGAGGAATGGAAAAGCCTCGGTTTGTTTCTGGCTTTGTCACCAACTAGTTAGGTAACTGGAAAGGAGCTCTGATTCTCTGATAAATAAATGTGAAATGATAAAAATAAATGCAGGATATGGTAAGGTATTTCCTTTTCTCCTCCCTCTGTCCCTTTGCTTAACCACATTGCGTCTCACCTGTTCTAACCACTATGCTTCAACTGTTCCAGAGGTTCAAATGGATATGAAAAGGTTTAATAAGTGTGAGTGTGCTATGCTGACATGAGCAAGTGGATATGATTTTTTATATTATTGAATCTTCTTGCGACCTGTCGTTAATGCAAAAACAGAATTTATTAGTGATTTTGATCTAGAAACTAAGTGAAAAAATCTTCCACATAAATTATATAATTTTTAATTGAACATTTACCAGTATTGTTTATATTTACTAATGACATTTTCAATATTTTAGTGACAAAGTAGCTTGAAGTCGAAAATAGTTCAGAAAATAGTACCATTCTTGGTACACAGCAGAGAGTCAGTGACCAATGTGAACTGAATGTGAACATTGAATGTGAATCCTAGTTGATTGCCTTAGTGGTAATTTGATTTCTTCATACTAACATAAGTGAACATGTAGTGATCCATATGGAAATTTGATATCCTATCTATGTAATAAGAAACTGAGTGGGAAACTGAAGTACTGTGCAAAACATCCTATATTAATATCATACCAAAACATTTTTTTACTGAATGTGTAGAATTATGATGTATTGTAAGGTTTAGCCCACAAAGAGCCGTTCCAACCCGGATCTGTGCTTACAACATATATTTTCTTGCTCTGAGCTTAATAAAAAGAAGAGGGAAGCTTTTAGCTAACAGTAGTGACTGAGAAATTTATGGCATTTTTAACAATTTTGAATGGCCCACTCATTAATGAATCTTCATTGTTTACTTCCACTAAATAATGCAAGAAATTGGGACATGACACTGAGATAATTATGGGTACAAGACTTTCCAAAATAACACTGAGTTGAATACAGGTTGACATTTTCAGTAATGGCACGGGTCAGAAAGATAAGCTAATTCAGGCTCACGTAAATCTGGAAAGCAGCTTTTTGTTTTGCCCATTAAAAAGAAAGAACCAGTATCTAGAGTCACACTGCAATACTACATTCATTGGAAGGCCCTGGATTAAGCCGTAGCACCTCTGGTCAGGCTGGTTTCATCTGGAACTTACAGAGTGCTTGACGTAGGGGCCTTCACAGAACTGAGGGACCAAGTGAAGCATTTTGAGCCAACCAGTCCCAGAGTGCCAGATGAACCTGCTCCGTGGTCAACTTTCTATCTTCAAGGTACTCACTTGCATGCACGCACTCGAGTGAAAACACACACACACACACACACACACACACACACACACACAGCAGTGTACAAAGAAAAGCCTTGAAAATAAGAAAGCCTGTGGTTTTGTCTCTCTTCTCTTACTTAATAGCTACGTGCTCTCTAGGGCAAGTCACCTCAAGTGCTACGTAAGTGCCTTTTGCCCATGTGGTTGCCTTCTCCCTTTTTCTCTAACCCACTTTCTGTCCCAGGTGGCTGAGTTTTAATGGCTGTGTCAGAAGGCTTCCTAGCTTCTAGTTTCATGTTGGGTTTGGTAAATGCTGTGTCCCAGCAGGAGCCTGGAGAGAGGGATAGGGTGAGCTTGGATCTTTCGTGAGGTCACCTTGGGCTCACTTTTGTCCCTCAACCAAAGGTCATAATTACTATAAGTAGACCATCCCTAATTGACTCTCCCTGCTGTTCCTCTTGCTCCTGAGCCCCATGGTACCACCCCCCCCACCCACCGCTTACAAACTGAAGATTTTCCCTTGATAAATAGTCTCTCCACTAAACTCTCTCTGAATTATCTTTAATTTTCTTGTGCCATCTGTTTCCTGCTGGCACCCTGACTGATTTCTTTAATGGACTATTATTGAGAAGATCTCTTAGATTATGTCTCTGTTCATCACAGAAGGGACCACGGTGGGTTGGTGATGATAGCCACGAGCTCAGCTAGAGGGAGGGAAGCATGGATGTCTAGAATTAGCCATTCCACAAGCCTCCTCTAGCTCTTAACATTCTATGACTCTGTGGGTGAGAAACCGAAGGAAGCCTATTACATTTTGGACTTTTATATTACAATGGAGAATCTGGACTGGGATGATAAGACAAATATAGTTCAAAGGAAGGCACAAGCAAGATGTTCTTATGAAAACCAGCAGTAATTCCATAGAGTCATCTTCTAACTAGCACCTTTCAGATATTGTTCACTATTTTCAGTATCGGATTATTTTTCACCAGGTGTTATTTTTATGTTAAGTTTATTTGTAATTCTATGCTTTCTTATGTATAGCCATATACAAAGTATCAAAAGCATATAGTAGCCAGGCAGGCCTCATTTGGCAATATGGCAATAATATTTACTGCCAATTATTATGATTAAAATCCATTCCAAAGGCTGTGGGTATAATCTCTGGATTGCAGTTCCTTTTACTTTCCCATATAATTCTCAAGTTAAAACAGAAAGCACTCAGACTCATGAACTTTGTTTAACAGTAATACCTTTGACCTTTCTTATAAATCTCCCCAGAGTGTAAATATTATCCAAAAAAAAAAAAAAGGCCAAATGTGCCTGCGGTGTGACTCGTGAGATGATTTGGAGCCATCTTTCTTCTGGTCAGATTTTGTCCAATTCCCTTTTCAGAAAGGATCAATGACCAGAACCGCTTATGACTTATAGTGTGAGCGACAGCTTTCGTGTTAGAAAAACTTACTTGAACATTCTAGTCAAGCTGTCTGCCTTAGTGGGATTTGATTATTTGAACAAGTCATGGGTTGACAACATTTGGCAGCTACTGCATCTATCTTTTTTTAAAAGATATTTCTTAAAGGGTCTTATATCATGGTCCTCTCAAAACAATGACCCAGAACACCTGCCACATTTGCCCATAGAAAAAAACCAGTTACCAGTTACTAGAAAAGGGAGGTTACTTAGCTATAGAATAATAACAGTAAAGATAAATCTTTTTTGTCTTTGTTTTCCAAATTCCTTTTACACATTGTTTGTTATATTGTCCTTGGGCCAGTGTAATGAGGTTTATAAGGAAAGTATTTTATTGCTGGTTTACAGATGAGAAATCTGAGGCAGAAAATTGTTATTGTTGGGGCAGCATTAGAACCCTGGATTATTAGTTCACAATAGGCTGCAATTTTCATTTTAATTAAATACTCAAATTTAACCTCAAATATACCAAATAATTTAACTGTAAGAGAACATTCCCCATTCGTATCTAGGTTTCTTAAAAAAGGCTAATATTGCTCATACTATTTAACTCAAATTGCCTACTCTTTTTAATGCTATTTTTTTCCCCATCTATATGTTCAGTTTTAAGCACCAGTGTGATCTGGTGCTTTGAGACAAGGCACAGACCATTAAATAGACTTGGGATTTTGCATCACTTGCTTAACCCCTGCCAGACCCTTTTGGCCTATTTCTTTGCCCTGCAGGAAAAGCTGAGTATCTGGATTTTTCTCCATGTGAGCCCTGTGTTTGGATTTCAGAGCTTATGGGTCAGAGCACCACAGTAAAAGGAAAATAGAGGTTTATACAGATGACTTTGGCAATTCCCAGCCTCCTTCTTTCAATGAACAAAAATTCCTTTGGCATGCTGTGTTAAAGCACTTGCTTCGCATTACATTCAGTATCCTTTCTGGGAAATGTATATCACTGAGAAGATCTCATCTGGAAAATCTGGAGTAATTATTAGCAATAAAAAGGGGCTGGACTTATTTATCCCAAAGATCCTTTCGGCTTTAATAATTTGGACTTTCAAATATTGACAAAGCCGGAATTTGATCTCCAAGTGATTGTGTTACGTTGGTATTGGACAGACAGCAACGGAGCATGAGGAAAAGACAGTTTCAATGTGTAAGTGACCTAAGAAATGAGGGTCGGGAGAGAGAAATCCCCAGATGCAGGGCACATGATGAAAAATATAGAAGCGAGCTTAGAGAAGTCATCGATAGTCATAAGTTGAAGCTTGGGTGATGATGGAGATAATTACATGGACCTGGAACAAAGGAATGGGGAGCTAAGATGTCAGCGAAGTGTTGGGTTCAAGAATGCAAACATCGGATTCAAATCCCAGCTCTGCTCCCGACTCACTGTGCGACTCTGGACTGAAAAGAACACTGTAGACCAGTGTTTTCCAGCCTTGTCTGGACAGTAGAACACTAGATTCATCGGGGGAGTTTCGAAAAATTATAGGTGGCCAGGGCCACTTCTGGAATAATTCAGTCAGAATCAGGGGATAGCAGGGGCAGAATTGAGATCTTCGTTTGAAAGCCATAGTTTTACACCCAGGATTCTCACATTTTTTATGTGTCAAAAGGACACTCACAAGTTTTCTTTCTCCTCTTAAGTGAATTTGTAGATTAGCTCCTCCTGATACCACAAGTCACCTTTGTAATGTTGACTGCAGTTTGTTTTCCCATGTGAGAACTGAATTTTATTAAATATCCTAGGAAAATCTCCAATACTAGAAAGAAAAACATGACTACTATCAGATGCTAACATTACCGTGAAAAGAGATCAGTATGGATATGGAAAATCTAGTGCTAAAACATAGAGTACAATTTGAGCAATTTTGTAATGGCAGAGTAAATGAATTCCTGCTCACTCTTATTGATGTCTTTTCAAAGAAGTTGGAAAGCTTTTGCTTTTTTTTTTTGGTCTGTTTGTTTTTGGGGGTAGGAGTTCATTTAATGAGGAGGAGGGTTATCTACTCTAGAGGGTTCTCTACTCTAGAGTCCTGCTATACAAGTTGTGGTCCACAAACCTGGAAAAGTGAGAAATGTATGACCTCAGGTTCTTCCCCAAAACTTTAAAATCAGAATCTATACTTTAACAATTCCTGGGTGAGTTATACATTCTTTAAAGTTCCAGATGTTATTCTCAAACATTCCAATATTGTAATTGAGAGGTGTGGGGAAATAGATCATGATCTAACAGAGAGTATGAAGGTACCTTCCGTTAAATACTGCTCCAGTTAAGATGTATGTTGGCTGCAAGCAAGTCTGCAGAGAAATAAATCAAAGAAGAGAAAACATAGATGATTATCCTCTATCTGCTTTGGCCGTAGAGTATGAAAATTCGGGCCTATATTGGGTGAGAAAATGTTCAAAAGATGGTGAGACACTTTCATAGCACAGGCTGAGGTCACTTGTTATCTTGTTCTAGCTACCTTATTTTTTAAAAATGTAAACCAAGATCTAATAGAGAAATAGGGGTGTGAATAGAAATAATAAAAGCAATCCTATTGTAACCAGCTTGTTACAAGGTTATCCTAGTGGGATATAAACATACAAGGGTCTTGTTTCTACACAACCAGTGCCTTTGACCTCATTCTTTTGTTGAATCTGATTTTCCTAGACCTTACTGAAATCTTGATCAAATCTCAAGAGTTTTCAGATAAATTCCAGTTATTAAGTCCAGTCCAGTCTAATAGAAAACTCCAATCACACTTACCCCTTCTCCTAGCTCAGGGTTTATCAGTGGGCGACGGGGCATGCAGTGAGGAAAGGAGAACTTACTATTAAATTCTATTTCCCTTTCCTCTTCCCCCTCTGGTATGTTGGGTTAGCAAGGAGGGAGATGTAAAGAGAGGGGGAAATAGAAATGGATGTTTGAACTCATGCGTAAGCTCCTATGGGAGGTGACCCTATGGGAGGGACTCTCACTTCATAATTACTCTGATGGAAGATCTGTCTCTGTCTCAGACTCTTCTTTAGGCTTCCAGCTTCCTTCGCTCTCAGTGTATCACATGGTCACAATTTCTTACTCCTTCCCAAAGCAGAGGACCCTCTTAATTAGGGTATGAGCTCATAGCTCAAGCCATGCTACCTTCCACAATGTTTTTTTGACCTATATGAAACTCATATATCACTCTCACATTCAAACATCATGAGATACCACATGGCTTCCCTTCTTTTACCTCATGTCTGCCATTTGTGTTCAGGCTCTGGGAGGGCGGATCATCAAGTAATACCGGAGAACGAGATGACAATCTCAAATCCTACAGGCAGTTCTTTTGGTGGACCCCTCGCTGGACTTGGTGGGTGTGTACTCATCCTTCTTCCTCCTTCCATGATGAAAAACATCAGCAGCCCTGACTAGATCTCAGAATCGGTCACTCGCTATTCTGTGAAATCAGCTCCCTCTTCCCTTTCTCTCCCTTAAGTCTCCTCTTTATGTCCATCGGAGAGTGTCTTGAGGGATGTGTTGGGGCAACAGAGAGATTACATTCATCTCTTACAAAATCTCCGAGTGGCTGCTTGGTTCCCCAGTTGCTCGCACCTTCATTCAGAAAGCGGCTATTGTAAGTTCTGTGTCCTCAGTTTAGAGGCCTTAGTTACAATTCCAGAATAATAGAGGTTCTACTCAACACCCCATTACATTATAATATACAATATTTATCCGTCTCTTTCTTTGTGCTAAGTGTATTAAGCCTTTTTTATATTTTATTTCACTTAATCTATGTGACAATACTATATGATAGGTTTTATTATTATTCTCATTTAAACAGTTAAACACTGTAATGGACTTCGCCATATCTAGTTACATGAAATATTTTTAAAAGCCTCTCCATTTTATAATATTTCCATGCAATTTAAGTCTTACAATCTCAATAAAGAAAGTAACAAATGAAACCTTTGTTTCTGAAGAAGAATAAGTGATTTGGATTCTACCCATCAGATGCACCTGTGAGAGACTCATTAGCAGTGAGTCACAGGGAGGAAAGGGCATGGTGCCAAGTTTCCATTTTGCAGCAAGTACTGATGCAGAGGGACAGTCTTAGTCTGTTTGGGCTGTTTGTAAACAACCAATTTATTTCTCACAGTCCTGAAAATCTGAGGTCAGGGTGCCAGCATGGTCTTGTGAGGGCCCACTTCCAGGTTGTAGACTTATTGTAACCTCATATGGCAGAAGAAAGGCAAAGGATCTCTCTAGAACCTCTTTTATAAGGGCAATAATCCCATTCATGAGGGCAGAGCCCTCATGACCTAAGCACATCCCAAAGGCCCTACCTCCTAACAGTCACCTTAGGAGTTAGATTTTCAACACATGGATTTTGGAGGGCCGCAGACGTTCAGTCCATTGCATTGAGGAATGCTGTGTTATTGGCATGGTGATAGAAGCATCCTCACTTAGCCACTTTCGGATGATGGCAGAGGCAGCAATTTCCTTGGCAGGCCAGTTCAGAGTCGTAGTTGTAGGAGTCCTCCCCAGAAACTCAGCATGGAGTCTGCGCCTTCAGCCCTTACAAAGATTCTGTGGGCTCTCTCTGTCTCAATAAATAACTTTCTGCTTAAACTTGCTGCACAGGGTTTGTTGGCTGCAACAAAGCACCCTGGCCAAGGCAACAACAGAACCAATATTGTTTCTGTTCTTCATATTTGAAGGCATACTTGTAGAGGGAAAAACTACAGACACGAACATGCTTTGTATAGATAGTTCTTAGAAAAATCTGAAAGTCAGAAATATCAATAGTTATATTTCTCTGTGACCATACATATATCCTCGTTCTAACAGTGCTTTATTGAAACTAAAATGCTTATGAGGAAAATATTTTAGATAATGTGAAACTTTGTTCTAGCTTCAAATTGTCATATTTCAGATTTTACTTTTGCATTGATTTGCTGCATATGGGTCATCAAATTTATTTCACTGAAGCATGGGATCATGGGATCATGCCATTTATTAGCTATGTGGTCTTACGTAAGTTAATTAGCTGCTCAGTTTCTTCATTATAAAATTAAAATAATCATAACAGTAATCTTCAAATCATACAAGGATCTGGAAAGATCAAATAGAATGTTTGTGGACAGTGAAAGGCTAACATAAATAAAATAATTATTATAACTATAGTAATTTGAATAATGCCTATGAGTAGAAAATGGTGGGAAAAAGCAGCTCTAAAAATCCACACTATTAGGAGAAAAAAGGAAAGGGATTTTTAGGAAGGCATGAAGAATAAATATATTTCTTGGCATGCAAATGTCTCTTTTCTCAAATTATGTAAGGCTTCTGATCTTTGTTCCCTCATTTAGCACACATAAGAATGTTGTAATGTAGCAGTTCAGAATCTCAAAAGAGTCAAATATATTTCATCTACAGTTTTGGAAAAGATAGCAAATTTTTTGTATGATTTATTATCCATGAAACTTCTTTCTGCAAATATCATTTGTTCAATTAAATCAGTAGAAGTTGCCTAGAGGTCTCCAGGTCTCTAATGCTCTGTAGTTGCTATGCCAAGTCTATCTTTTGAAGATGGAATGTGGGCACCTTGGCACTTGTGATGTCTAATGAAGAAGGCCAAGGTCATTGCCATGGGGAATGGTCCTTCTGCCCTGCCCTTTCCTCAGAGGGTAAAGCAGGTCTAATGGGTATAAAAGCCATAGATTCCTCTTTGTTGTGTCCTTCACTCCCACCTTCGCAACTGTGCTTCAGGATTACTTCATTTTCCAGAGTACAGAACTCCAAAGGAACACATTTTTAGTAATTTCCAAGGGAGGATATTATTACAGGTCAATCTGGCTACCATAATTTTCAATCATGTCCTGTCTTCATTTATACAATCATTATATTCATAGGATAAGCTGGTGATATTCACTGGAATATCTACTTCCCAGGAAAAAGCATTTGTAATGGGAGGATGGGTTGCGCTTGCCATGAGCTGCTTTCAGCAGAGAGGGTCACATATCGGGACCCAGATGGAGAGATGGTAGAAGCCAACAGGCACTCTTCATAGATATCTTGAAATCTTCAGTTTAATTACCCATTTCACAATATACTGACTGTAATTAGATTTCCTGAGAGTACTGGAGAAAGGGCTAAAATCTCTGTAAAGCTGATGGGATGCCTAATCAAAATGATTCACATGGATGTGTGAATAGAATCCGAGAGAGCTTTGAGGAAGGATGCTTGGAAATTTGGAGAAAGCTTCTGACTTGGAAATGGGTTGTAGATAAAGTTCATTAAGATTTCTGGGGGAAAAGGAGCTTGGTGGAAATGTGAGTTCTATTTATTAGAAAGCCTTACCACAACTAGCACTTGAATTGTACTTTATAGGATACAAAGAGCTCTTATATACATGAGATCTCATTTTATCCTCCCAATCAGTGCAGCAGCTAATTTGTTCTCATATTTCTTTTGAGGAAACTAAGGTTAAACTTTCTTGTTTAATTTGCTTAAGTTCACTCAGTGGGTATGTGGCAGAGACAGATCATGTGACATTAGCTAGACCCCTTTCTTTACTATTGCAGCTATCTTGATGATTACACTGGGGATTATGGTGACGACTTTACTTTTTATTATTATTATTTTTTTACATTACAAGGATTCTCACTTCAGGCGAAGAAACTAGGGCTTCTGATATCAGTTTGGAATTCTATATTATAGTTCCAAGGTGAAAAGCTTAGCTTCTTAATTCCTTTTCAGTTTTCTTGACTGAAAAATATTACTTGATGTTATCTGTTATTCATCAAATTATTTAAGTCAACACACTCTAAGTTTAAAATGACTCTGGCAATCGCTTTCTTATTTCTCTCCCAAGAATGATTTCCTTTTTCACCCTTAGTTGACCTATACGTTACTGTAAAAATCAAACTCTTTGTGGAAACCTAGTTATTTTTTAAAAAATAAACTCTTTACTAAAATGGAATGATGCTATTTTCAGAAGCACTAAGTTAATTGTCTTAGATTACTAGAGCCCCAAAGAACCTGTTCAGTAACAGACATAACTACTATTAATTGGGTAACACTATAAAGGAAAATAAAATTTTGGTAAATAATAAGAAAGATTAAACAATTATAAAAAGAGAAGAACGGGATTTTGTTCCTTCAAGACAATGATATAAAATGAGAAAAAATCCTAGTTGGCTGCCTTAGGAGGCAAATCACCCCCTTGTTATGATGGACACTGTTTCTGAACACAAGTATAAATCACGAAAGTGCAGGTCCCTGGGAAGGGGTAACATTTTAAACCTTAAGACTTTAATCCATTAAGTACATAAATTCAACAGTTATAGGCATAAGAAAAGGTTTTAATGGGGTTAGAGTTAGTGGGGGAAGCAGGACTCAGGATTCTGGACAGGTAAAGAAACAGCGTAATAGCATTCCTAATGTGACAACAAGGGCTGTGGGGAGGGGCCTGGTTCCTGATCTTTCTGCACACAGTCCTGCTCAATTTCCTATCTAACAGACAGGCTTAATATCCTGCATTAAGAGATAAAAAATGTATAACCTTTAATATTACTTGGGTTCCTGATACAGCCAGTGTGGTCAGACTTATCCTTTGTTTGGCTTAGTTGATTAAGAACACTAAGCTAATAAGGCCACTACACTTTATTTGTTTATGGTGAGCTATGTCTCCTGGAAGAACGTGCCTGCCTAGGCAAGGTTGTGTAGCAAAGTTAATCTTGGATTTTTCCTACTCCCACCCGCCTCTTGTCCCTGTGCCCAGACTTTTCCCACACTTCTATTTCCCTGGTGCTCACTCACATCCTCTGGCTCCCCAGGACTTTACACCCGGGGCCCTGTTGGATCTGCTCCTGGCTGTGTCCATGCCCCTGACCTTTTCCTCCTGCCTAACTTCCAGTTATACTTAAATGCCCTCGGTTTCTTGATCCCAGGATCCTGTTTTCTGTTAGATGAGAGTTTATCTGATGAACCAAACTTTCCCAAGCTGTACGTGCTAGTGTTCCTCCAGATTTTAGTAGATACAACTCATGGATAAAAAAAGAGTTCCTTGGCAAAATAAGTTTGTAAAATCCTCCATACTATATCACTCTCTTAAAGATTCACATTGCTCATTAGCATATTAAAGGTTGGTGAAGTCTTTCAGATATAAATTTCTACGATGAATTCAGTATGGGAAACACTATTATAACAGAATACAAAATTTTAAGGTGTAAACTTTTATCCTTCTGAGACATTATATTTATTCTGACTTGAGTCTATAGGGGAAAATATGCCTTGACCTTGAGAAATGACCCCAGTTGTTGAAATTTCAGGTGCTACAGTGGTGGTATTTGGCACAAGGATTATTTAAATTATTTTTGATTACTTTTGTATTTTCAGTTACTTTCTGCTCTGCTAAACAAAGCTATAGTCTTAGGATAATTTGAATATTCTGCTCTATTTGAAGAAAACCAAGGTAAAATTTGGATAAGCTTAGAGCTCTTGTTTAGCAACTTTTATGTTCTTTTGTGTTCAGATATTCTTTTGAGAAGTGAAAAGTATTTCTCTTCCCATCAGTGCACTAACATCAGGCCATTCAACATTTAAAAATGAGTGAGATTGGATATTTTTTTATTATAGTCACCTCAGGTCAAGAGCAGAGCTCTCTGATAATGCGATCAGCTGACTAAATTGCAATCCCCTTCCATTCAGTCCTCTGCTAATGAATACGTTTCTTCTTTTCTGGGAACTGGAGTATTTTGGAAATTATATTTTAAAGTTCTTATATTAAGGAGATGCCTTCTGGAAAGCTTCAAAATGAGGTCAGAGACGTGGAAGAAATGTAAGCCGCCTTCGGAATTTAGGCTGCCAAATGGAATCTAGAGAAAAATGCTGTCAATTTAGTTTCTTCCTTCTATTCTTGTTCCTCTGTGTGACTGGAGCACAAGATTTCTCTATCTGTTTCTGCCTCATACTCTATATCGAATGCCAGCTTCTCCTTCCTCCCCTATAATGTAGACATTTATGAATTCTCTAGTCTAATAACATTTTAAATCAAACATTATTTTCATCTTTGATTATAGAAGTTAACTTGTAATCTTTGATGGAGAATCCTCTATTTCCACCTGTTCAATCTACCAAATAGTTGAAACGAATGTGATTGAAAGCCTCTCTCTGCTTGTACCTTCCCTTTCTCTTATTATTATTTTTTTTATGTGTGACTAGGGATGAGAATATTTTTACTAAGCCATACTATAAACATAACGATGTCCGAAATCCAGGATTTATTGAGTTCCATAGAAATCATTTGGACAGTTTTTATTAAACATGCTTATTTAATCATGCACTTCAAGATTCTACTGCTGGTCATGGTAAACGTTAGAGCAGAAACCTGTTTTTGAAATCCCAAGGTTCTTAAACATGCCACATATATGTACCTCTTAAAAATTCCTTGTGAAGATATACCAGTGATAATTTATTTTAACTATATAATTTCTATGATTTATATCCCTCTCAGAATCAATATGATGACTGTTTCTTCAGAATATTAAGTGTCATGCTCAGCATTTTAGAATTTCTAAAATGTCCAATCATTATAGTGCTTCCTGTAGTCAAATTATTTTAATTAAGAGATTAAGTCTCATTTCTGAACAATAGGCAGTTCTAATTCCTGATATCTCCCTCAGAAGACAGAAATTGTGGTCTATTCAAGA